>NC_084556.2:27530000-27792500 GCF_033978685.3 Nerophis lumbriciformis
TTATCTTTTATACTTCATACTTGACATTATAAAATGTTGCAATATTGTGTCTTCTAAAACTAAATCCGTTTAGATGACTTAAACTAAACTATAACTCAAACCAAATTCAAAACTGCTGTGGTGAAGGCCTGACAAAACATCTTCAGGCAAGAGCCTCATAATTTTGTGATTTCTTTGGGCTTATACTCCAGGCAGCCATTGATTTTCATTCTCGTCTACTCTTGAATACCATCTTGACTGTTTTATTTCAAATCCATTGCAGTTGTACTTAAGGGCAAAATCATAAAAACTATGTGTCTGACCAAATAAGACAAACTTTGATTCTAAAATGTCTTTCTCTGTGTTCGACACATGCTTAAGAATCCACTTCGAACGGATAATTTGTATTATTAGTAGTAGATCATTTTGTTAAAAAAAATCATAAAATTGAGCAAACCCTGTGTGGGGAGGCGTAGCACGCCGGGACCGACTCCGAGATGGCGGCGAGAAGGCATGGCCTGCGGACCCGCAGCGAGGCAGGGCGTGACGGGATCAGCGTCGAAATGGACGGCAGGTGCGTGGATCACGCAGCTGGGCGCAATTCTATAATCTTCTGTCGATGTGTAAAAATGCGGCAGCAGAAGAGGAGGAGGCAGAAGGAAGGGAGAAACCAGCACGTGCGGAGCGAGAGCGACGGAGAACGAGAGCGGAAGGCAGATGACACCATGACGCTGAAAAGCGAATGGCAGAGCGAGCAGGTGGAGGCAGAGCTGAAAAGCGACCCGACCGACGACAAAGATTTATTGAAAGAATAAAGAAGTTTAAACCTGCCCGCAGCTATGTCCTTCCTTGATGGTCCTTGGAACCCGCACGACGACAGCAAACGACTGTCACATTTTCCGCCCAATCTTGAAGGACCTTCGGAGGCGGGGGAGGACAATCCCCTGTGGGCTCTCGTGGGCGCGCTCACGGATCTGGCGGCAGGCAGCCACCAACAGTTGCGGCTCCTGCAAGCATTGGTGGACCAGACGGGGGGAGGGGGGGTGGGGAATGACCCCCCCCGAACGGGATGACGAATACTGTGAGAAAGAAGTGGAAGAAGAAGAAGAAGAAGTGGAAGAAGAAGAAGAAGTGGATGAAGAAGAAGAAGAAGTAGAAGAAGAAGAAGAAGTGGAAGAAGAAGAAGGACAACAAGAAGAAGAAAAAGACAAAGAAGAAGAAACGACAAAGAAGAAGAAAAAGACAAAGAAGAAGAAAAAGACAAGGAAGAAAACAAAGACAAGGAAGGAGACAAATACATGGATGACGAAATGGAAGAAGACAGAGAAGAAGAAAATGAAGAGGAAGAAAAAGAAGAACAAGGAGAAGGACAAAAAAAAGAACAAGTGAAAGATGAAGAAAAGACCGGGGGCACAGGTGGCCGGGGCCGTCTTCATTGGAAGGGGGGAGTAGGCTCAGCCGGTCGGAGTTCTGGCTTGCGTCTGGCGATGGAGGACTGTGGGGAGGCGTGGCATGCCGGGCCCACTCCGAGATGGCTGAGAGGAGGCGTGGCCGGCGGACCCGCAGCGAGGCGGGGTGCGCCAGGATCAGCGTCGAAATGGTCGGCAGGTGCGTGGATCGCGCAGCTGGGCGCAATTCTATAATCCTCTGTCGATGTGAAAAAGGGCGGCAGCAGAGGAGGAAGAGTTGGGCCCAGAGGTCCCGCGCTCTGCCCTGCCCCCTCACCTTCCCTGTGACAACCAGCTCACGTTAGCGCAGAGAGCGAATGTTGCTGAGTTGCAGCGGTGCTTCTCTGATGTGTTCTCCTCGCGGCCCGGCCGCACGAATCTCATCCAACATCATATTGAGACCAGCCCGGGGGTTACAGTGCTGTCTCGGCCATATCGGTTTCCCGAACACAAGCGCAAAGTAGTTCGGGAAGAATTAAAAACCATGCTTGAGTTGGGTGTAACAGAAGAATCCCACAGTGTGTGGTGCAGTCCCATCGTTCTGGTACGGAAGAAGGATGGGTCTGATGGACACGGTTCTGTGTGGATTACCGCAAGGTGAATGAAAAATCATGGTTTGACGCGTACCCAATGCCTCGGGTCGACGAGCTCCTGGATCGGCTGGGCACTGCTCGTTTTTTCACGACACTGGATTTAACCAAGGGCTACTGGCATATTCCCTTGTCACCAGAGTCCCGAGAAAAAAACGTCCTTTTCTATTCTGGAAGGTTTGTACCAATTTGTGACACTTCCGTTTGGTTTGTTCGGAGCGCCCGCCACGTTCCAGTGCCTCATGGACCGAGTGCTGCGCCCCCACGCGGCATACACGGTGACATACCTGGACGATGTCATCATCCAGGTATGATGAGTGGCTGGGAAGAGCAAATGCGGCAAGTGGGGCCGGTGCTCGAGTCCCTGAGGCGGGCGGGGCTCACCGCCAACGCGGCAAAGTGCGCGGTTGGCCAGAGGGAGGTACAGTATCTGGGGTACCACTTGGGAGGGGGGCATGTGCGGCCACAAGTAGACAAGACAGCGGCGATCGCAGCCTGTCCACCCCCCAAGACAAAAAAAAGGTGAGGCAGTTTTTGGGACTGGCGGGATATTACCGCCAATTTATTCCCCAGTTCGCGGAATTCACCAGCCTACTGACTGACCTCACCCGAAAGTGTGCTTCAGATCTGGTCCAGTGTGCGGGGCAGTGCCAGCGGGTGTTTGAGAAGGTAAAAACAGCACTCTGCGAGGAGCCGGTACTGCAAATGCCTAATTTTACCATCCCTTTCTGTCTGCAGGCGGACGCGTCGGGCCAGGGACTGGGGGCAGTGCTGTCCCAGCGGGTGGAGGGCGTCGACCGCCCCGTGCTGTACATCAGCCGGAAACTCTCGGACCGGGAGGCGAGGTACAGCACGGTGGAGAGGGAGTGCCTTGCCATCCGGTGGGCGGTCGGGGCCCTCCGGTACTACCTGTTAGGGCGCGCCTTCAGTCTCTGCTCGGACCACAAACCGCTCCAATGGCTCCACCGCATGAAGGACGCCAACGCGCGGATCACCCAGTGGTACCTTGCGTTGCAGCCCTACAACTTTCGGGTGGTCCACAGGCCGGGCACGCAGATGGCCGTAGCCGACTTCCTCTCTCGCCCTGCTATGGGAAGGGAGGTGGAGGGGAGTGGGCGCGGCCGGACGGCTGCCCAGCCTGAGTCTGACGGTGGAGGCATGTGGAAGGGGCGTGGTCCACGCTTTCCCTGCGGGCGGGGTGTGTGCAGGTGCCGGCCATGAAGCAGCAGACAGGTGAGTGGATATCTCAGCTGGAACGAGTTATCTAATCACCTGTTCCTTTATTAGCAGCGTCAGAGACCATGAGGGGGGGAGACTGACGGGGAGTGAGAGGAGCGACGAGCTAAGAGACTGCTGAAAAGCACCAAGAGAGCGACAAGCTAAGAGACTGCTGATAAGCACCAGCGACTTTGTAAAGGAAAAACAAAATAAAAGACTATTGTAACTCCACATCAGAGGGGTGTGACGTGGTACTGTTGGTCCAAAAGAACCCAGGGTTAAGGAGACCTTCACAAGTGGCGCCCAAAACAGCAGGACCACAAAAGAGATGTCGTCCCCAACCCCTCTGGAGGCGCTCGGTCGAGTTCTGGCCGAGGTGTCAGCAGCGAGCCAGCAGCAGACCCAAGTGCTGCAAATGATGGTCGATGGATTATAGAATTGCGCCCAGCTGCACGATCCACGCACCTGCCGTCCATTTTTGACGCTGATCCCTCCTCGCCGCCATCTCGGAGTTGGTCCCGGCATGCCACGCCTCCCCACACCCATGGTATATACAGTATATCCATCAGAATGTATACTATTTTGTCGTAAGACAATTGTGAAACATTCTGTGTTTTTTTGGAAATGTGTCAAACTCATTTTAGATCGGGGGCCACACGGAGAAAAATCTACTCCCAAGTGGGACGGACTGGTAAAATCACGGCACGATAACTTAAAAATAAAGACAACTTCAGATTGTTTTCTTTGTTTGAAAATAGAACAAGCCCATTCTGAAAATGTGCAAATCATAATGTTGTTGGGTTTTATTTACAATTACCTGTTGCCGTTAATAGTATATATACTTTATTTGTTGTTATTTATATTTTCTGAATACATTATGTGATGATGTTCATCAGTCAACTCATTGGTGTTCATTTCCAATCTATAAAGATAAAAAAATATATATCAAAATCAAACTACAGTATGTTATTTATGTAGTTTGATCATTTCCCTCGACTAATGCACTAACATCATATGGTTTATTTTGTACATATGTAGCATCATCTACAAAATTACAAAGACTTGCTATTGCGACATCTAGTGGACACATTTAGAACAGCAGTTTCTTTCATTCAAACATTTTAGGTTCATTTTTATACTTTGCACACTCATCCCGCGTGCCGGACAAAAGCTTTTCGTGGCCGTACGTTTGACATTCCCGTGTTAAACACTCTAAAACACAAATACTAATTCTAAATACTAGCTTGGAGATTTTGCTTTAAACTCAAATATGTACTTTCATGTTCTCTTTACTCCAGAGACTGCTTGTTTTGCCAAAAAAACAAAAACAGAACAGCCCACATTTCATATCCTCATGTGGTTATGGTTATCACACATAGAAAATATACAATTTGTACTAAACAGTTGTTCCGCCAGCTGTCTTGGTTGCTTCCACACTTGTCAGCACACTTACAGCTCAGCAGAAACACGGACCAAATTGAGATATTCACTGTTAGGAACTATGTAATGAGGAAACCATGAATAATACAGTATCCTACTAATAAAGTAGTCATTACTAAGCCTGAATGCTTGTATTAGATGTTCTTAGTTGTAACAGTGGAGCAGATGACAAAGGCCCAGCAAAAATGTAAAATGTTTTCCTTGCTGTACCAAAGTACATTTTACCCCACATTTCTTTGTTACTGATTGGTGAATTAATAATGCTTTGATGAACAGCCTTCCTCTCATATGCCTCTTGCCAGCAGCCAGCTTGATGGCCCACTTTTGGGTAGGGTATAAGGCGGTGTTACCTTTACCTGCTGTTGTGTTTGCTATTGTTCACATCTGCTTCAAGTTGGGCTGATTAGGAAAAAATACTCAATCGGTAATGGATGGAAAAATAAAATAATAACTGTCGTTGGAGATAACTTAGCTAATTATTTACTTAAGTGCAGAATAAATTGGGAGGCACAAATAGAACAAAGCTTACCGTGGGGATTAACATTTATTTGATCACCGGCTGACTTTGTAAGTTTACTCCTTACAAAAACAATATACAATCCATCATTTTTTATGGTAGGTTTATTTTAACATTGAGAGGAGCTTGCAAAATTGCAGTGTTAAAGCAGCAAAACAAAAACTATTTAAATAGCTAAATTTTACGAGCAGTGTTTTATTTTACACAAAGTTTGAACATTTGCGGAATTCTGGTGGTCTAACACTGAAAGATCAGCATCCACATCCACTACATCTAGTATTTATCTCCTAGTTTCCATGTCATGCTACCAGGTACAGGTAACTTGAGGACAAGGATGTGGTTGACTTTCCCCAACTTTTGCTCACTATAAACTATCTGTGTTCTCTAGTACAAGTTATGACAACAACACACACATAGTCCGCAATTGGGGACTGGCGACACAGCAGGTGTGGATACATTGGGTGCAGTAGCTAGAAACCAGCACACAGGAGGTTCAGGCTATTGAGTGGTCTTTCATAGGAACAAAGCAGCTGTGAAATTTAGCACACACTGAGCATTATGTTCAAACTGCTAGAGAAAGGTGCAAGAAAAGGTGCCTTAAAATTGCCGGGTTCATATTCCTCTGGCCAGAATGAAAAAAACTAAAAAAGTTCATAAAACACTGACTGATAACGGTCAGTGGATGGATTGTGCAAACACTAGTAAGGGACACTGCTTGCATGGTATTGGTAAATTCAATAGCAAGGACTTAAACATTTTTGTTGCCAAAACAGTTTTTCAACAACCAAAGACCACAAGCTAATGAGGTGCACAAAAACCTGCCGTTGGCCCTTATTCATGGCAAGGATAAGATGTATCAAAACTAAGGTTGATGTGGAAATTTGCGCTGCCTCGCGGCAACTCCATAGCTGCCTTACGCACATTTCTACAGGCTGTGCATACTTTAGTGACACACAGAGGTGATGCTGGCATACTTGCCAACCTTGAGACCTCCGAATTTGGAAGATTGGGTGGTGGGCGGGGGGTGGGGTTTTGGGGGGGGGGGTGGGGGGGGTGGGGGGGGGGTGGTAGGTCGGGGCCGGGATGCGGGGTTAAGGGGGAGGAGTATATTTATAGCTAGAATTCACTGAAATTAAAGTATTTCTTATATATATATATATATATATATATATATATATATATATATATATATATATATATATATATATATATATATATATATCCATCCATCCATCCATTTTCTACCGCTTATTCCCTTTGGGGTCGCGGGGGGCGCTGGAGCCTATCTCAGCTACAATCGGGCGGAAGGCGGGGTACACCCTGGACAAGTCGCCACCTCATCGCAGGGCCAACACAGATAGACAGACAACATTCACACTCACATTCACACACTAGGGCCAATTTAGTGTTGCCAATCAACTTATATATATATATATATATATATATATATATATATATGTATGTATGTATGTATGTATGTATGTATGTATGTATATATATATATATATATATATGTATGTATGTATGTATGTATGTATGTATATATATATGTACATATATAGTACAGTAAACAGTAATGAAAACACAGTTGTTCTACTAACTGTACTGTACTTGCTGCTTACTTTACTAGGGGTGGCATGGCGTAGTGGGTAGAGCAACCGTGCCAGAAACCTGAGGGTTGCAGGTTCGCTCCCCGCCTCTTACCATCCAAAAATTGCTGCCGTTGTGTCCTTGGGTGGGACACTTCACCCTTTGACCCCGGTGCCACTCACACCGGTGAATTGAATGATGAATGATAGGTGGTGGTCGGAGGGGCCGTTGGCGCAAATTGCAGCCACGCTTCCGTCAGTCTACCCCAGGGCAGCTGTGGCTATGAAAGTAGCTTACCACCAGCAGGTGTGAATGATTGATGGGTTCTACATGTAAAGCGACTTTGGGTACTTAGAAAAGCGCTATATAAATCCCAGTTATTATTATTATTATTACTTTAAAAAAAAGTAACACTTACCTTTCACTATTTGAGTAGCTTTTGTTCTGCCATTTGAGTACTGGCGAGCAATCTCTGTATCTGCGAACATATCCTTCACGGATTTGTTGAAAACATCCGCAAATGAGAACGGAATGTTGCTTGCAAGGTGGCCCATAATACTGGGCTGTGACCAGCCTTGTGCTTCTCTGACCGTTCATGAGTGACTATATCCATTCGGCCACCGTGTTATGGGTTTTAGATAAACCTATGGATAACGGAGACATATATAATAGTATACTTTTCAGGTGAGAGGACGCTAAAGGCAGTGCTTTTAAGGCACGCCCCCAATATTGTTTGTCCGGCTAGAAATTTTGGATAGTACAACTTGCCGTAGTTTTGAAGCAATGTATGATGGGAATCCGGATGTTGTGTGTCAGTGTATTAACATGCCGGCTGGAATAAACACACGCTGAGAAATAGTTCCTTGCCTGCCTACATGATGGGTTATAGATAAACCTATGGATATCGGAGACATATATAATAGTCTCCTTTTCAGGTGAGAGACAACATTAAAGTTAGTGCCTTTAAGGCACGCCCCCAATATAGTTGTCCGGCTGGAAATCGGGAGATTTTCGGGAGAATGGTTGTCCCGGGAGATTTTCGGGAGAGGCACTGAAATTCGGGAGTCTCACGGAAAATTCGGGAGGGTTGGCAAGTATGGATGCTGGGTAACAGTTCACATGAAAAAATGCCAACTATTACTACTCAGTCTGATTGATGTGCCCATCAGAGACATAGTAACAATTACCAGCCCTCCCCCCGCCATTCGGGCTCGGCAACATTTGATTTCAACAATGTAACAAAGGTCGAGGCAAGGACACAAAATTTACTTTTTCGCCAATGCATTTAATGCTTCATATTTAGATTAATATTTGTGAGGACATCTATTGATTTATCGTGGTGATCATTTTTCTACCTGCTGTGTTGTGTACAGGGGGAAGGAGACGGCACAGGCAACAGGGGAAGCATAGTTTAAGCTCTATGTTTATATACTGTATATATTTATATATATATATATATATATATATATATATATATATTTATACAGGACTGTCTCAGAAAATTAGAATATTGTAATAAAGTTCTTTATTTTCTGTAATGCAATTAAAAAAAACAAAAATGTCATACATTCTGGATTCATTACACATCAACTGAAATATTGCAAGCCTTTTATTATTTTAATATTGCTGATTATGGTACACAGCTAAAGAAAACTCAAAAATCCTATCTCAAAAAATTAGAATATTTCCTCAGACCAAGTAAAAAAAACATATTTATAACAGCAAAACAAAATCAAGCATTTGAAAATGTCATTTAATGCACTCGGTACTTGGTTGAGAATCCTTTTGCACGGATTACTGCATCAATGCGGCGTGGCATGGAGGCAATCAGCCTGTGGCATTGCTGAGGTGTTATGGATGCCCAGGATGCTTCAATAGCGGCCTTTAGCTCATTTGCATTATTGGTTCTGGTGTCTTTCAGCTTCTTCTTCACAATACCCCACAAAGTCTCTATGGGGTTCAGGTCAGGGGAGTTGGCTGGCCAATCGAGGACAGTAATGCCATGGTCAGTACACCAGTTACTGGTGGTTTTGGCACTGTGGGCAGGTGCCAGATCATGCTGGAAAATGAAATCATCATCTCCATAGAGTTTTTCAACAGATGGAAGCATGTAGTGCTGGGCAGAGCAGGCTTGTAGCTCCGTGTGACAGGCAGGAAGTCGGGGCGATAGAGAGAGACGTCAAAGGTTCGTGTCCAGGCGGGAGGTCGAGATCCAAGAGGGGCAGCCGGAGAACCAGAGAAGAACACAGGGGAGACAAGACACACAGCTCGTCACACAGGAACGGAGGTTTGCTGCTGGAACAACACGACACAGGACAATGCACAATGAAACACGGAGGAGAAAACACAGAGAGCAGGATTGCATAGAGTATGATACAGGTAGGTAGCATCGTTCTGGCACGGGATAGCAGGTTGTGCAGGCTTAAGAAGGCAGGCCTGATCATCAGCTTCAGGAGTGCTGATTGCTGAGGAGATGAGCGCCCGTGGGCGTGTCCCGAGGCACGCTCTGCGGGACTCACTGAGGAATGTGTGACATGCTGTTGGGTTTCACATGAAACTTGATAAATAATTGGGGTAATCACGTCACCCACCTCTTCTAAAAGTTTACGTTTCATTGTAGCAATATTTTCCTCCAGTCAGTTTTGCCCACGACTATTTATCATGACAGTGCGCACTTCTCGCGCCATCACCTCTCTCTCTCTGGCCAGGAGAGCGAGGACCCACCGGCACATTGACACACTGACAGCGGGAGCAAACGTGCTGCCACAAATGCAGTATCACATCATCGTAATTTGGACAATATAACTTTCCAGGGGAATGTAGTCGGTAATGATGGCATGAAATGTGCAGTTCAGATTTTGCCGGGAGATTCGACAACTCATAAACTGCCCAAGCTCCATTGACAATGTGGTCTTTTGAGAGTTGTGGTTAGTTCAGAATCTGGATAGAGAATAAAAATAGTTTATAAAATGCCAATAAAATCAAAGAATGAATCAAACTTAATCCAAACTGGTAACCGCTTTGATATATATGAGATACCTAACTTGTAGCAATCATACTAGCAAACCTTTGATAGTGTAATGGTTCGCACACTCACCTTTTATGCCACAGGACGTGGGTTCGATTCTCGGAATCGACAGTTCTCAAATGTGTTCATCACTCTAAACCAGGGGTGCCAAACGTACGGCCCGTGGGCCAGATCAGGCCCGCAAACAGGTTTAACGCGACCTGCGAGGTGAGTTTGCTAAGCATAAAATTGAGCTGAAATTGTTTAATGAAAGAAACTGCTGATCTAAATATGTCCTCTGGGTGTCGCAATAACAAGTCTGTTGGGCAAGCAAACGCTTGATACCGGGGCCAAGCAAGAGGTACGCAGTAAAGCGCATATAGCGTGGCTGTGGCTCCTCCCCTCGAACAAATGCAACGCAAAACCTGCAGTTTTAGGTCTTCTGCTTCGAACGCATTGTTTTTTGGCACCCTCATTGCCCCTAAATGTCTGTCAAAAATGAGAAAAGTGAGTGTAACTCAACCATCTTCAACAGTTTCTACCTCCGTGTGTGTAGTTTGTTGAGTTAGCACAGGATTAATACCTGGACATGACAAATGAGGTATTTGACATCTAGAAGTTTATTTATTTTGTTCAATCCCAGATAGGCTGTGACTTCATGTTTATTGGCTTAGTAGATACACTGAGACGAAGTCTAAGTTTGTTAATTTTTTTTCCTCAGAAGTTGAAGTATTTTGTCAGAGCAGAAAAGAAAGGGCAGATCAACTGGTCTAAAAGGGGGGTCTATTTAAAAGCTAGAGTATACTGAGGTAAGCATCTCTAACTGTTAGCGGGAAAGCAATTCAGAGTACTGGAGCCCGAATAGAAAATGCTCTATAGTCCGCAGACTGTTTTTGGGCTCTGGGAATCGCTAATAAGACAGAGTTCTTTGAACGCAGATTTCTTGCCGGGAGATATGGTACAATACAATCAGAAAGATAGGATGGAGCTAGACCGTGTAGTATTTTATACGTAAGTAGTAAAACCTTAAAGTCACATCTTAAGTGCACAGGAAGCCAGTGCAGGTGAGCCAGTATAGGAGTAATATGATCAAACTTTCTTGTTCTTGTCAAAAGTCTAGCAGTCGCATTTTGTACCAACTGTAATCCTTTAAAGGTAGACATAGGGAGACCCGAAAATAATACGTTACAGTAATCGAGACGAGACATAACGAACGCATGAATAATGATCTCAGCGTCGCGAGTTGACAAAATGGACCGAATTTTAGCGATATTACAGAGATGAAAGAAGGCCGTTTTAGTAACACTCTTAATGTGTGACTCAAACGAGAGTTGGGTCGAAGATAATACCCAGATTCTTTACCGAGTCGCCTTGTGTAATTGTTTGGTTGTCAAATGTTAAGGTGGTATTATTAAATAGGTGCCGGTGTCGAGCAGGACCGATAATCAGCATTTCCGTTTTCTTAGCGTTGAGTTGCAAAAAGTTAGCGGACGTCCTTTGTTTAATTTCATTAAGACACGCCTCCAGCTGACTACAATCCGGCGTGTTGGTCAGCTTTAGGGGCATGTAGAGTTTGGTGTCATCAGCATAACAGTGAAAGCTAACACTGTATTTGCGTATGATGTCACCTAGCGGCAGCATGTAGATGCTGAAGAGTGCAGGGCCAAGAACCAAACCCTGGGGAACTCCACAAGTTACCTTAACATAGTCCGAGGTCACATTGTTATGGGAGACGCACTGCATCCTGTCAGTAAGATAGAAATTAAACAAAGACAAGGCTAAGTCTGACATACCAATATGTGTTTTGATACGCTCTAATAAATTATTATGATCGACGGTATCGAAAGCAGCGCAAAGATCAAGAAGCAGCAACATGGATGACGCATCAGCATCCATCGTTAGCAATAGATCATAAGGCATTTTTGCGAGGGCTGTCTCCGTAGAGTGATTTGTCCTGAAACCGGATTGAAAGGGTTCACAGAGATTGTTAGACGCTAAGTGTTTATTTAGCTCATAGTTTACTATGAGGTCAGGATCGAGGTTAGGTCTTTTGAGCAGAGGATGAATAACCACTTTTTTGAATGCTAGGGAAACAGTGCCAGAGGAAAGTGATAAGTTTATGATATTTAGCACTGATGGGCAAACAGTTCCTTGATAAGTTTCCCAGGAAGTGGGTCAAGTAAACATGTTGTTTGTTTTATCCCATTTACACGCTGTAGCAATTCCTCTAATATTATTTCATCAAAAAGAGAGAAACTATTTTGGAGGGCAATATCCGTCGTATATACATTTGTATCTGTGTTAATAAAACCCAGTTGTAGCTGGGATGCGTTGTCTTTAATCTCCTTTCTAATGAGTTCAATTTTCTTTTTTCATGTGCAGTGATTTCTCCAGATTCTCTGAAACTTTAGATGGTGAAATCCCTAAATTCCTTGTAATAGCTGGTTGAGAAATATTGTTCTTAATCTGTTCGACAATTTGCTCAGGCATTTGTTCACAAAGTGGTGACCCTCGCCCCATCCTTTTTTTTAAATGACTGAGTCTTAAAACTCTTGCACTCAATTCTAGAAACAATGAGGATGACTGGAATGTATTGAACCTCAAGAAATACTTGGTCAAAACAAAACCTCAAGACTGGCTCGATGACAATGATTGGGACATTCAGGAATTGTTTGACAAGAAATATTGCCACCATAAAAAAATACCACAAGGAGACAACTTGTGTTGCTAAGAACTGCCTGAACTGAAGAAGATTAAAGATACCTGGATGAAGACTAAACACAGAGGGAATCCAGATCTACTCTGATTAAAGGACCTTTAAGATTTTCCACCATGCTATAAAGACTGTTTATGCACCACAAACCACAGGATCTTTACCATTCATTTTAACTGGTGGGGAAACCCTCCCGACAGAAGATGGTTTAAGTTTATTTCGAACATGAATACATTTATATGACACATTACATATTTGCAGTTTTTCATTCAAACATGTCTAAATAGGAGTTGGAAGAAACAGCTTATTAAATCCTCCCTTTTTTTCCATTTCATAACAATTATTAACACATTTGTTAATTTCCTGCTCTCAATTTGTACACAATTGAAATCCATAAATAATAAAGGTCTCAATAAATAGTTGACTAAGTTTTAATTCACATAATGAAATAAATAAAATAATCTAATTTTTAATAAGGTTTCAAAATGTTCATCAGGATTCTTCTTCTTTGTACTTTGTACCTGATTTACCAAAGGCTTGCGAAAACTAAAACTAGAATAAGGCGTGCAATCCATTTTGCGTCTCTGTTTTTATTAATATGCAAAATATATGTTGATCATCAAAACACCTACAACACTGGGAGTAGAAGATGCAGATATATTATACAGCACACACAATGTGATTTATCAACACTCATCACCGTTTTGCTTGCACTATTTAACGTTTTATTTTGCACGTCTAGTAGGTGTAAACTGACCCACACTCGTTGCTCGAGCTGCAAAAACAGATGTGTCAACATATTTGCATGGTCTGTCAGAAATACAAAAATATTAGACATATTGTATATTCAGCAACATCCACTCACATGCTCTCACATTTTTAACCGTATCCACTCGGCATCCATTACACCGGGCACCCGTTGTTCCCGTTGGGTTGAGTTTTTTTCTTGCCCTGATGTGGGATCCGAGCCGAAGATGTCGTTGTGGCTTGTGCAGCCCTTTGAGACATTTCTGATTAGGGCTGTATAAGTAAACTTTGATTGATTGATGCTGGGTGACTTAAGGAGCTGATTAAAACAATTGTTTTGATCCGATTTGTTTTATTTAATGCTCTTCGTTTTTTTAATTTATAATAAACATTATTAAAAGGGGTGTAACAATTGATCGATAGATCGATGGATCAATTTATATTTCTTAAATTCAAGTAAATCAATCTATGCTCTACGCTAGTTGGCCTTCCAGACGATATATATTGATCAAACATCGATTTAAAAGGTAATTTATTGATTTTATCGATAGTATAAAAGAAAACATTGGCTTCAAGAACGGCAGACTTTATATAGTTGTTTTTAGCATTTTTAAATAGATAAAAATTTAAATTTACGCAAGTCTGCCGTCCGTCTGATGTCATCACCAGGCGCAATCCGTCATCATAGCAAGTATGGCGGATAACAGAATAGAAGCAGGGGGATGAAAAAGCCACCATTGCGATCCAATGTGTGGAAACACTGAGACTTTTGTAAAGACTGAGATGTTCTCAATAAGTCGCAAACTGCAGGATATGTAAAACACAATGGCAAATCTATGGCGCCATTGATTGGCAAGCTACTTGGAAAATGTAGTAAGCTAAGCTACAGGTTACTCTCGATTAAATGTAGCTAAGCTACAAAGGAAGCTATCCCCGGAGAATTGTAGCAAGCTACACAGCAAAAGTAGCTTGCTATATCAAAGCTACATTTAACAGCATTTATATATATGGGTCCACATGTATAATATCAATGTTAATGTAACTGTGAGTGTACAAACGGAGCCAATAAGAGTCCATTACTATTAACTATTTGTCATTTAGCTGGGGACACCCTACAACTACCTATAGGAGTCCCCACACTCCACTCTATGTATTTATTTAATTTGCCTTTTCTTTGGCCCCTATTATGTTATTCATTTTCTCTGCCTACAGTAAAAAAACAGCATCTATATATAGCTTGGCAAAAACTACAATAACTTGTGTGTTGTTTGGGAACAATTGTTAATGGTTATGTGCAGTAAAACTTTTCATGAACTCAACTCACCTTAATTAAATACATTTGTGTTGGACGTCTTTGATGAAGAGATCAGTTATGATTTTGGTTTAAAGAGTAAACAACTAAAAACAAAGGTTTTGGGCATTGTTTTCCCTCTATATGCATAGATTTGTCTAAGTATGGCTAAGGACAAGCATTGTTGTGGTTTTCCTGGATGTCTTCTTCATCACTAAAGGAAAAAAATTATCTGCAGGAGAGAATTCCTCTGCCATTTTCAAGTATGTTACTTTCTTTTTTGAGTGGTCAGCTTGAAGCGTCCCTCTGTCTCCGACTCCCTCGTCGTCATGTGACATGAGTGGGTGTCTGTTATGATTTTGCTTACTAATTTTGATGAGCTTAACTTTTGCCAATTGTGACTCATCATACGAAAACCAATCATGGATTTTCTCCGTATGTATGGATGTTCTCATTCATCCAAGCCATTGTATTTTCAAAATTTTTTGGGGGGCCTAGATTAGCAGTGTATTTTCTCTGTTTGTAGCTTGTTACTTTGCATACAGTCGGCTTTTGGCCCCTGGCCAATTTTTTCATCATAGACCTAGATGGTCAGATCTAGTCCAGCCCATATACTTATACTCCAACACCAGGAGGGTGTGCCTGGGCAAGAGTAACTCCGCCCTATCATAGCGAGAAAAAAACATCTATTGAGATGCAAACAAGCAGTCCTACTGTCAATGCCGACGACAGTCGTCGAACTGTAATTTCCCCCTTGTTAGCATTGAGGCATTGTTTGGCAGAATGATCGCATTGGATTGAGAACTATCAGCCCAAAATAGTCAGAATCACCCACGTTATTATTTCATTCAGCTGTAAACAAAAGGCACAAAGGAGCATCTGTGAGCATAATGTTTCTAATTCCTGTTATTTGTTGGAGGCTAAATTGCATAGTCTTTTAGGAATAGTTGAAAGGACAGTGTTGTATGTGGGAGATAGGTGGTGTCACAGACCACCTCCTCTGTTTAGGGATGTTTTTTCAACCTTGACGTAGATGGCTTCCCTCACTTCTCTTTCGTAGCATCCGTCCTCCCTGTCCAGAATCTGTACATTTTTGTACATCAAGGAGTGCTGTTTCTCCTTGAGGTGCAAGTAGACAGCGTTGTTTTAACCTGAAGAGTTTGCCCGTATGCTGTGTCATACGTTGGCTTAATGGTTGTTTTCCATCCATCCATTTTCTACCGCTTGGTTTTCCCAATATATGATTCAGTGCATTCATCATTACACTGGATAGCATACACCGGATTGTTTTTGTGGGTGTAGGGTGTCCGGTTTTGAGGATTCATTGCGTCAGGGTGTTGCCTGATTTGAAGTGTACTGGGATGTTGTGTTGGTTAAAACTTATTCTGAGATTTTCAGATTGACCTGATACGTATGTTTGCTTCTGTCACCTTTTTCCTTCTTATCCACTCGGTTCTTGTTTCTTCCAGAACGGGATGCACTTTTCACAAATGACCAAATGGAGTAACCACAGGTTTTGAAAGCTTCCCTCAAATGCCTATACTCTTTCTACTTGGCCTGTGGGCAGGTGGGAATATTATTGGTTCTGTGTTGAACGGTTCTGATAACGCCCAGTTTTTGTTCCAGTGGGTGGTGTGACTCAAAAATAGGTATTGATCAGTATGTGTGGGTTTTTTTGCTAAACCCCAACATGGAGGCACCTGTTCTCTCCAATGGAGACGTCACAGTCCAAAAAAGACAACTTACTGTGTAACTGTTGCTACTAATAATTATTATAATTTGTTTTATTTCTCTAAAAACAGAATAATAAGTTAAGTTCATAAAAGGGAATTCAAATCAAAATGCATAAAAGTTCATAAGAAGGCTATTTAAGTTACTATGGTTAAAAATGTAATTTCATGCCTTTTTGTTAAGTTTGTGGGCATACTTTTATTTGCTAAGTTTCTCGTTTGGTCTGTCGTCTGATGTAAGGAAGCTACTTCCGGGTATGAGTAAACATTTTTCATGCAATGTGAAGGCAGAAAGAGAGAGACTGACTGTCACAAAGACTAAAAAGTGTTAAAGGACTCAAGCGTTTAGGCTATAAAAGCCTGAAGATCACCATTTCCTCCTAAAAGAAGCATGCAGGCCAACGAGGTATTTGTTTGTCATTTCTGTTTGTATTTACTTCTGTTAGGATTTAATCAAGGAGATGATCCCAGGATGCAGAAACTGGAGGCAAGGCTGATTTACAATATGTTAATAATTTAATACGAGTCCAAAAAGTGTAACAAAAGGAGATGGGGCAAAAAATGCACACCATGAATATATAAACAAAAGCAGGTCCTTCAGTGGTCGGCAGGGGGAAAAGGCCAGGGCGCACTGAGCTCTACAAAAAAAGGTCCAACAAGATCCTCTTCACCTCAGGAAGACTAGAAGGCAAATAAAAAGAGGTGAGGAATTTAGATAACAAGAAAAGACAACATACCAGGCAGGACGACTTGAATCATGCGTATGCACGTGGAAGGTGCAGGAGACAATAATCGGCAGGGACCAGCTGTCGGTGACGAGCTTACATATTACTGGGTGGAGATTAGTTGCAGGTGTGTCTCGCTGGGGACTAATTGACTGAAGAAAGAAAACAGACAACAAAAAAGAGAAGGCAGGGAAATGACAAAATGCAACAGTACTCCCCCCCCCTTAATGGACGCCACCTGGCGGCTTACCTGGCTTCTCCGGAAAACGGTCATAAAATGCAGTTAAAAGTGAAGGGTCTTGTATAAGGGAACGCGGGACCCAGGATCGGTCCTCGGGGCTGTAACCCTCCCAGTCGACCAGGTACTGGAAACCCCTGCCCCTTCTCCTTACGTCGAGAATGGCCTTGACTGTGAACGCTTGGTGGCCATCAAAAAGTCTGGGAGGTGGAGGAGGCACCTCTGGAGGACTCAAGCAACTGGAGGACACAGGTTTGAGTAGAGAGACGTGGAAAGAGGGATGTATTTTGAGAGAATCCGGAAGACATAGTTGAACAACTGCGGGATTGATGACTCGCTCAATGGGGTACGGCCCAATATATCGTGGTTGCAGTTTCTTGGATACCACCTGGAGAGGCAAGTCACGAGATGACAGCCATACTTTCTGACCGGGCCTGTAATATGGTGCTGTGCTGCGATGGCGGTTAGTGAGACGCTGGTTGCGCTCCGAGGTGCGTGACAGTGCAGACCGGATATTCTGCCAGGCTTGCCGTGCACGGTGCAGGAAGGCAGCCACAGATGGGACGGAGATATCTGCTTCCAGGGAGGGAAAAGCGGGAGGTTGGTACCCGTAGGCGGAGTGAAACGGAGACATGCCTGTAGCAGAGCTTACGAGTGTATTGTGGGCATACTCGATCCAAGGTAGACAAAGCGCCCAGGAGGCCGGCTGCTGGTGGCAAACGCAGCGGATGGCAGCTTCCAGATCCTGGTTGGTGCGCTCAGTCTGTCCATTAGTCTGCGGGTGGTAACCAGAAGAAAGGCTCGGTGATGCTCCCAACGACTTACAGGAGGCCTTCCAAACCGCAGAGGAAAATTGTGGCCCTCTGTCCGAGACCACATCCATCGGGATTCCATGTAGCCGAAGCACGTGGCGTACCAGCAAATCTGCAGTCTCGAGTGCTGAGGGCAACTTGGGAAGAGCGATGAAATAGGCCATCTTTGAAAAGCGGTCCACCAAAGTTAAAATAACGGTGTTGCCCTCAGATGGTGGAAGTCCTGTGACGAAATCCAAGGCCACATGGGACCACGGGCGGGAAGGGATGAGAAGTGGCCGCAGGAGACCTGCAGGTGCCCGATGTGAAGCTTTATTGCGAGCACAGGTGGAACAGGCGGATACGAATTCTGAAACGTCAGCTCTGAAAGTTGGCCACCAGAAGCGCTGGGATAGGAGGAAGGCAGTACGGTTAATACCTGGGTGGCAGGCGACCTTGGAGCTGTGGGCCCAGTTCAAAACTTCCGGACGGAGCTCTGGGATCACGAACAAGCGCCCCTGAGGACAGTTCTTGGGAGAGGAAATGTTCTTGAGTCCCTCTGTCACGCGAACCTCGATGTCCCACTGTAGCGCTCCCAGCACTTGTGATGGAGGAATGATGGTCTCGGTCTTTACCTCTTCCTCCGGGCAGGCGTACATCCTAGATAAGGCGTCTGGTTTACCATTCTGGGAACCGGGGCGGAAGGTCATGGTGAAGTTGAATCGGGCAAGGAATAGTGCCCACCTAGCTTGTCTTGGGTTGAGCCGTTGGGCCGTGCGAATGTAGGCCAGATTTTTGTGGTCCGTGTACACCACAAATGGGGTCTCCGAGCCCTCCAGCCAGTGCCTCCATTCTTGCAGCGCTAATACCACGGCGAGTAGCTCTCTATTGCCAATGTCATAGTTGCGTTCCGCAGGAGTCAGGTGGCGTGAGAAGAAGGCACAGGGGTGCAGCCTCTGGTCAGAGGTGGAGCGCTGGGAGAGAACAGCTCGGTCGGACGCGTCAACCTCAACAAAAAATTGAGAGGAAACGTTAGGGTGAACAAGTACTGGTGCAGAAGTAAACAGCAACTTAAGTTTATTAAATGAAGTTTGTGTCTCAGAAGTCCACAAAAAGGGTAGTTTGGTGGAAGTAAGTCTGGTTAATGGTTCAGCTACCTGACTAAAATTGCGGATAAAACGGCGATAAAAATTAGCAAAACCTAGAAACCTCTGGAGGTGTTTTCTAGAAGTGGGTGTGGGCCAATCAACCACCGACTTGATCTTCGCGGGATCCGCTCGGAGTTGACCCCTTTCCACAATAAAACCCAAGAATTGAACAGACTCTGAGTGAAACACGCACTTCTCGGCTTTGACATAAAGACGATTCTCAAGAAGGCGTTGGAGAACCAAGCGAACATGCTGGACATGAAGTTCGAGAGTAGGAGAGAAAACGAGGATATCGTCCAAGTAGACGACCACAAAGCGGTCAAGCATGTCGCGCAAAACATCATTAATTAGGCTTTGAAAAACGGCCGGTGCGTTGGTGAGGCCAAAAGGCATGACCTGATATTCGAAATGTCCAAGTGGAGTGTTAAATGCAGTCTTCCATTCGTCTCCTTGCTTAATTCTAATTAAATGATATGCGTTGCGGAGGTCCAGTTTGGTGAAGTATCTAGCAGTGTATAATGGGTTGAAAGTGGAGTTGAGAAGCGGGAGAGGATATTTATTTTTAACAGTAATAATATTAAGGGCTTGGTAATCGATGCAGGGACGGAGTGTCTTATCCTTCTTCTCCACAAAGAAAAAAACGGCGGCTAGAGGTGAGTTGGAGGGACGAATGAGACCAGATGCGAGTGACGTGGTAATATATTCCTCTAGTGCATCTCTTTCATGCTTAGAAATGTTATAAAGACGCGATGAAGGGAGTGTGGCACCAGGGAGGATATTAATGCAGCAATCATAGGGACGGTGTGGAGGTAACGACAACGCGCGGTCCTTGCTAAAGACTTCCTTAAGGACGTGGTAAGCAGTTGGCACGACCGACAAATCAATGACCTCCTGGGTTACAACACGTGCGGGACCTGTCCGAGGGCAAGCGGACTGCAGACAGTGCGTATGACAGAAAACCCCCCAATTAATAATAGAAGTCTTGGCCCAGTCAATATGGGGATTATGTTTAGCTAGCCAGGTAAGCCCGAGCACAACAGGAGCCGAACGAGAGGGAATGACGAGAAAATTGATAGTCTCAAAATGGTTACCAGATAATTTAAAAATTAGCAGCTGGGTCTGATGGGTGACGCTCGCCAGGTGGCCCCCGTCGAGGGATCGGACTGTTCTAGGTCTGTGTAATCTAACAACGGGTATAGAAAAACGCTTAATGACAGAATCATCAATAAAATTGTCATCAGAACCTGAGTCAATTAGAGCCATAATGTCCAAACTTTGATGCTTATCCCAGGAGAGCACGCCAGTGATTTGAAGCCTTGACAGTGTCTGACCTGAAGATGGCAGTAGAGGAGCCGGATCGGTCGCTGGAGGATGTGCAGCTGGGGTGCGGCGAGGGGTTGGTGCTTGAGTGCGACGAGGAGAAGAAACTAGAGTACGACGAGGAGGTGGAGCTTGAGTGCGACGAGGAGGAAAAACTTGAGTGTGACGAGGAGGAGAAGCTTGAGTGCGACGGTGGGCAGGACGATGAGGACAGTGGGTGACGCGATGCTCAGCTTCTCCGCAATATAGGCAAAGATGAAGTCTACGGCGACGATCCCTCTCAGCTTGAGTGAGACGATTCCCTCCAAGCTACATTGGTTCATCTTCCCATGATATCGGCCCAGCATCGACAATGGGTATCGGGGCAGACGTAGCTGGATGAGCTCCCTGGCCACGTCCACTATATGTCGAGGTGCGCGGTCCTTGCCGTCTAAGTTTCTCCCTCTCCCAGTCTACGAGGCGATTTTCAATTTCCACCGCCAAAGCGATGAGCTCATCGAGGTTATCAGGAGTCTTGAGCGGGATCATCTGCTTCCGGATTCGATCGGCCAAGCCGAGGGAGAAGACGTCCACCAATGCGGAAGTGGGCCATCCGCTTTCAGCAGCCAGCCTTCTAAATTCGATGGCGAAGTCTGTGACGCTGCGCTGACCTTGCTGCAGACGTAGTAATGATCGCGCTGCCTCCCGTCCTGGCATCTCGCGTTGAAAAATGTTTTCCATGGCTTTGGAAAACGCGGCGTAGGAGGCACACACGGGAGATTGACGCCCCCATTCTGCGGTGGCCCAGGCGGAAGCCCGACCACTCATATGGGACATAACGAAAGCCACGCGAGCTCTTTCAGTGTGAAAGGACGCGGGTAATAGTTCGAAATAAACTTCACACTGGGTGAGGAAGGGGCGCACGTCACCTGACTCGCCGGAGAAGCGCTCAGGCTTGGAGAGTTGGGGACAAGGGGCAGGAGGAGTGTCGCTAGGCAACGGAACATCTGCTGGAAGTGGGCGTCTCTGCTGGATTGATGGGTCGGCCGTAGGGGAAGTCATCGCCTGCAGTGCGGTGAGTACGCTTCCTAGTTGTCTCTCCAATGCGTCAAGGCGGGCATCTTGGCGTTCCGCCATGGCGTTGACACAAGCCCCAAGAACGCCAAACTGTTCCTTCTGTTGTCCCAGTCGATTAGCCTGTTGTTGTAGCGCCCTCTTTACCGGGTCAGTCTCTGCGGGATCCATGATATGGCCGATTATTTTGTTAGGATTTAATCAAGGAGATGATCCCAGGATGCAGAAACTGGAGGCAAGGCTGATTTACAATATGTTAATAATTTAATACGAGTCCAAAAAGTGTAACAAAAGGAGATGGGGCAAAAAATGCACACCATGAATATACAAACAAAAGCAGGTCCTTCAGTGGTCGGCAGGGGGAAAAGGCCAGGGCGCACTGAGCTCTACAAAAAAAGGTCCAACAAGATCCTCTTCACTTCAGGAAGACTAGAAGGCAAATAAAAAGAGGTGAGGAATTTAGATAACAAGAAAAGACAACATACCAGGCAGGACGACTTGAATCATGCGTATGCACGTGGAAGGTGCAGGAGACAATAATCGGCAGGGACCAGCTGTCGGTGACGAGCTTATATATTACTGGGTGGAGATTAGTTGCAAGTGTGTCTCGCTGGGGACTAATTGGCTGAAGAAAGAAAACAGACAACAAAAAAGAGAAGGCAAGGAAATGACAAAATGCAACAACTTCGGTAAAATGTTTGATCCACAGCATCCACATGCTGTGCATGTTGTTATTTTCACATTTATAACGTGCTTTATTTTATTTATTTCACAGTGAATTTGAAGGGAAAGGAAGCCTTCAAATAAATCAGTTCAAGAAAGCCATTGTGTCTGTGCTATTTGGAGGGAGTTACATACTGCCTTTGACATCGTCACGTATGAACTTGATGTCTTTGTCCACTGAGTTAATGTGCTCGGTGAAGGCTTTCACTTCTTGGCTTTTTGACGCACCTTTGGCAGCAATTGAAACCTCAAGTATTTTTTGAATACAATGTCACTAGCTTGGCACACCTATATTTGAGTAGTTTTGCCCATTTTTCTTTGCAGCATCTCTTGCAGGTTTTTACCCAGGATGTCTGATGTAACCCGGGTGACAAAACCCCATTAAATATATTTTCTATTTATTTTCGTTGTCTAAGCTGTCCTTGCGTGCGTCATTACGTCACGCGGTCACGTGATCTAACGCGGCTATCAGACTAGCATAATACCCGGTAGTGGGCTGCTACCGTTAAGAGCGAGAGGGACACGCTGTGTGAGGTTGCTGCAGTTATTTGACTCGGTTTTACGCTTTAATTATTAACTAAGCCTTCTAAACTGAAATGTAATAATGTCGAACTGTAGAAGCCGACTACTGGAGCCGTGGGTCGTTGCGCGAGAGTGTTTGAGTGTGAATTATCTGCGGAATTAGTGAGTTGCGTTTGTGTAGCTTTACGTAGCCTAGCCGCTGCATTCGATGTGAATGGAGCTGTTAGCATCTACTTATATGCCCGGTTTCTCTGAATATAGTTAACCCAATGAATGAAATGTTATCACTGTCAACAAGTGTCTGATTATTCCTGGTTTGTTTTACTTGCTTTGATGGTTATCAGTGCTATGCATCCAAGGCGCTTTATGATGCAGTCCAGTCAACCACTGTGTCTGCTATACACCTTATTTGTGGATGCAGTGTTTACATTTTGATACCATTAAAAAATGAATATTTTTGATACAAAAATTATCATATTATTTAGTCTAATTGGATTTATGAATTATTTATTGTACAATATTAAGGAATATACTTTGCTATTTGAATACAGTAGTATTATTTAGTATTTAGTATTTGAATGTATTTTCTTTTGTGTGCGCACTGGAAACTTGACTGGTCCTGTCCTTCTATACAGACCAAGTTGGATGGCGAGCTTAGAGCCCTGAACTAGAGTCTGAAGCGTTATGCCTGGAACCGAACCACCTGAACTGAACTGAATCCACCCAACCGAGCCCCGGGCTGGTAGGAGGTTCTTTAGCAGCCGCCCTCTGTTTTCCTTTTTTTTTTACCAAAACGCAACGTGTTTATTGCGGTCCTCCTGAACATTCACTTTTCCCCCCATCCTTTCACTAAAACCCCTCTGGACACTGCTACCACAACGTGGACTTTGCGGGGCCCGTTTAATGAACTCTGAACTCGTGTTGCGCTTATACCATCGTTGGTAGAAAACAAGGACTGAATCAAGTACACTGATATTGTAAATACTGAACATTCTGTGAATTGTTGAATATGTGAATGGCCATTCGAATTTACATGTTTAATGTTTGTTTGTTTATTTTTCCTATTATTCTTTAATATAATTTGGTACCACTTAAACTTAAATCCTGTGTTCAGTCTCCATTACTCTTCATTCTTACAGCCGAGTTTAGTTTCTTCTGATCTAGCCCAGTCATATCATTCACTGTTTACTTAGTACTTGTTGTCACACCGCGGTGAGGGATGTCTTGTCTTGGTTTTTTCTGTCTTGTGATGTGCATGTTTTAGTTTGAAAAGTAACTCTCCTCTCGTTTCAGGTCACTTGCCCTTCCTTTTGTGTCATCAGTCTGACGTCATCCCGATTCCCTAATTGTTTCCACCTGTTCCCTATTACCCTCATGTGTCTTATAAGCCCACTCCTTCCTTTGTTCTGTGCCAGATTGTTTCGTCTATTCGTGCTCTCTAGCATCCATGGTCCTGTCCATGCCTTGTCTTGCCTTGCCTCATTTTGTAATTAATTCCTTGATCTTGAATCCCCTTTGTTACTATTTTGAATTTTTCCTTTCTTCCTCCTCAGCAGAGCGACTTTTTGTTATTTAGTATATTCAACCGAAGTGGTGAGTTTCAGTTATTTTTTCATTCTATCCTCAATTTTTGAGTGACTCTTTTTGTTAATACTTTATTAGATTAGTGAGTGTAGAAATTTTCATAGCTATTTGTTTTTTCCTCCTGTTGGAGCGTTTTCTGTTTATACATTTTATAACATATACGGCGCCAATTATAGTTTGTCTTTGCTTTTGTGTTTTCCTCCGTTTGGAGTGATTTTTGGTTGTTGCTATTTTTTCTTGGAATCTTTTTTGCCGATTAGTTTTTGGTTAAAGATAAATATTGTAATCCTTGACTTGGGAGGTGAAAGGAAGTTTTCAAAATAAAAGCCTGTCCAAATTCCCTACTCTGCATCTGAGTCCTATCCTTTTACCAAGCCTGATAGTACAATCTGGCCAGTATGGACCCAGCAGAGAAAGGGCAGTTTTCCGCGGCCATACAGGATCAGGAAGCCCGCCTCTCACGCCAAGAGGAGTTTCAGAAGGCGATGGCCGAACATATGGGTCGCCTTACCTCCCAGCTACAGGAGATGGTCTTGCGACTTCCGCAAGCCACCGCATCGGCTCCCGTACCTGCTTCTCCACCACCTACGTCATTCACCGGAGCCGGAAGCAAATTGGCACCCCTAGCTCAATATTCAGGTGAAACAGGACAATGCAAAGCTTTTATTATAGACTGCTCAATTCATTTTGAATTTACGCCTCACGCCTTTCCCACGGAGCGATCGAAAATCGCTTTCATGATCTCCCATCTGACGGGTAGAGCCAAGGCATGGGCTTCCGCCGAGTGGGGCCGGAGCTCAGCTATCTGCAGCTCTCTCACAGACTTCCAGACTGCCCTTAAAATGACTTTTGATCCGGTCACAGACGACCGGGAGAAAGCTCAGGAGCTAAGCAGGTTGAGGCAAGGTCGAGACTCTGTATGTGATTACGCCATCCGATTCCGCACGCTATCGGCGGAGAGCGGGTGGAACTCCGCGGCACTCTATGACACTTTTTTGAAGGGGCTGGCCGCACCTATTCAGGATTTACTAATTCCATTAGATTTACCTGCCGGGTTGGACGAGCTTATCGCGCTCGCCATCCGCACTGACAACAGGCTCACTCAACTCAGGCGACATCGGAGTGTAAGGACCACAACCACGGGAGGAGCGACACACTCTCAAACACAGTACAGACCGGCTTTCTACCCCGCTTCCCCCGCGCCAAGTCATCCCATTTCCCTGGAGGAAGGTGAGGATCCCATGCAGCTGGGGAGAGCACGGCTGACGCAGGAGGAACGCCAGAGACGACAACTTGAAGGGCGGTGTTTTTACTGCGGGGAGCCGGGTCACCTCGTCGCCACCTGTCCGGTTAAAAGACCCATAGGAGTGAGTCAAGTAACTGCTTCTACTCCCATTAGGCGTACCCTCACTAAAATCAAGGTAAAACATCACACTGTCACAGACATTGGGGCACTTATTGACTCAGGGGCGGATGAGAGTTTAATGGACTGGGGTCTGGCTGCTAAATTAGGTGTCAAGTCTGAGCCATTATCTCGACCCATTAGAGCTAGAGCTCTTGATGGTAAGGAACTGTTTATTGTTACCCACACCACAGAACCCATCCGCATATGCATAAAGGACCATGAAGAAAAGATTCGCTTGTATCTGTTCAAAACCTCATCGCACACCTTAATTTTGGGACAACCGTGGCTCTTTCGCCACAACCCCCAGATAGACTGGAGGTCAGGTGAAATTAAAACATGGGGAAAGGACTGTGTAAATGAGTGTTTCACCAGTGCTACACAAACTAAGGGTGTAGCGCAACTCAATTTGTTTTCTGCAAACCCCGCCACAGAATCGGAATACCCGGACCTGAATTCGGTGCCCCCATGTTACCATCAGCTACGAGAGGTATTTAGCAAGACTAAAGCCATGTCTCTTCCTCCACGCCGCCCATATGACTGCACCATTAACTTGATCCCAGGATCCACCATTCCCAAAGGTCGCCTGTACTCCGTTTCCGGTCCTGAGAGGGCGGCCATGAAGGAGTACCTCAAACTGTGTAAATAAGTGTTTCACCAGTGCTACACAAACTAAGGGTGTAGCGCAACTCAATTTGTTTTCTGCAAACCCCGCCACAGAATCGGAATACCCGGACCTGAATTCGGTGCCCCCATGTTACCATCAGCTACGAGAGGTATTTAGCAAGACTAAAGCCATGTCTCTTCCTCCACGCCGCCCATATGACTGCACCATTAACTTGATCCCAGGATCCACCATTCCCAAAGGTCGCCTGTACTCCGTTTCCGGTCCTGAGAGGGCGGCCATGAAGGAGTACCTCACAGACTCATTAAGAGCGGGACTGATCCGCCCCTCCTCATCACCAGCAGGTGCCGGCTTCTTCTTCGTGGACAAAAAAGATGGAACCCTGAGACCCTGCATCGACTACAGCCCACTAAACGACATCACCATCAAGAACCGGTACCCCCTCCCTCTCATGAACTCTGTGTTTGACCAACTCCAGCAAGCCAAGGTATTTACTAAACTTGACCTTCGTAATGCCTATCATCTCATCCGCATAAGGGAGGGGGATGAGTGGAAGACTGGTTTTAACACTCCCAATGGACACTATGAGTATTTAGTAATGCCATTTGGACTTACCAATGCTCCTGCTGTATTTCAAGCCATGATAAATGATGTGCTAAGAGACTTCCTAGTCCATTTTGTATATGTATACCTTGATGACATTTTAATTTACTCTACAGACATTGAGACTCATAAGGTCCACGTGACCAAGGTCCTTAAAAGGCTACTGGAGAACCAGCTATTTGTCAAAGCTGAAAAGAGTGAGTTTCATGCCAACACTATCTCCTTCTTGGGCTTTATCGTAGCTCCTGGAGGAGTTAAGATGGACCCGGCTAAAGTTAGCGCCGTAGCCGACTGGCCCACTCCTGATAGCCGGAAGAGGGTTCAACAGTTCTTGGGGTTTGCTAATTTTTATAGAAGATTTATCAGAAATTTTAGCACAATAGCTGCCCCTCTCCATGCTCTCACTTCCACCCAGGTGCAGTTCCGCTGGTCTCCAGAGGCTGAAAGGGCGTTCCAGAACCTTAAGCATCGCTTCACTTCAGCTCCTATCCTCACCATGCCAGATCCCCAACGCCAGTTTGTGGTAGAGGTGGATGCCTCCAACGAAGGAATCGGAGCCGTCCTCTCCCAACGCTCAGAGAAGGATGGTAAAATGCATCCCTGCGCCTTCCTGTCAAGACGCCTATCCAAAGCTGAGAGGAATTATGATGTCGGTAACCGTAAGTTGTTGGCGGTCAAAATCGCTCTGGAGGAGTGGAGGCACTGGCTAGAGGGGGCCGATTTCCCGTTCATTGTCTGGACTGATCATAAAAATCTTGAGTATATCAAAAGGGCTAAAAGACTAAATTCTCGCCAGGCCAGGTGGGCGCTCTTTTTTAACCGTTTAACCTTTTCTCTCTCTTACAGGCCGGGGTCCCGAAACGTCAAGCCAGACGTCCTGTCTCGACTGTTTGACCCCGAGCCTGATGCCAAGGAACCTGAAACTATCCTTCCACTTACCCGTGTGGTTGGAGTAGTCACCTGGCAAATAGAAGATGAGGTGAAGCAGGCAAATGGTGGAGTCCCGCCACCTAGTGGGTGCCCAGATAACCGCTTGTTTGTTCCGGTTGAGTTGCGCCCACAGGTGATCCACTGGGCTCACACCTCCCTGCTTTCATGCCACCCGGGAGTTCGGAGAACGATGTTCGCCATCTCTCGGCGGTTTTGGTGGCCAGCCATGGAGCCGGAGGTACGGGAGTACGTGGAGGCATGTTCGGTCTGCGCTCGGAACAAGACGTCCTCTGGATCCCGTATGGGCCTATTGCAGCCCCTACCCATTCCCTCCAGACCGTGGTCCGACATCTCAATGGACTTCGTCACGGGGCTCCCGGTCTCTCAAGGTAACACCACCGTCCTCACGGTGGTGGACCGTTTCACCAAGATGGTGAGATTCATTGCCTTGCCTAAACTGCCCTCCGCCAAGGAGACAGCAGAAATTATGATGAACAATGTTTTCAAAATTCACGGCTTCCCTAAAGACATTGTCTCCGACCGGGGGCCCCAGTTCGTATCACGGTTCTGGAAGGAGTTCTGCAGGCTCATCGGAGCTAAAGCCAGCCTGACCTCAGGTTATCACCCGGAGGCCAACGGCCAGACCGAACGCCTCAACCAACAACTGGAAAACTGCCTCCGGTGCCTGGTGTCCCAAAATCCCCCTACATGGAGCAAACACCTGGTCTGGGTCGAGTATGCTCACAATTCTTTACCTACATCTGCCACAGGGTTCTCACCTTTCAAAAGTGCTTATGGTTTTCAACCTCCAGTCTTTCCAGACAATGAACTGGAAGTGTCGGTCCCCTCTGCACATGCCATGGTCCGACGCTGCCGACGCATCTGGGCAGCAGCTCGTCAGGTGCTGATTCAACAAGGGGACAGAGTGAAGAAGGCAGCGGATCGCAAGAGGCGACCCGCCCCGGCATATCGACCAGGGCAGAGAGTATGGCTCTCAGCAAAGGACATGCGGCTCAAAGTTCCCTCCAAGAAGCTAGCACCACGGTTCGTAGGTCCATACCCCAGTACTAAAATCATCGGGCCCTCAGCAGTAAGACTCCGTCTGCCTCGGTCCCTGCGTGTACACCCGACCTTCCACGTCAGCAGAGTAAAACCTGTCAAAGAGAGCCGGCTGGTTCCGGCCACCACGTCCCCTCCACCACCCGAGATGATTGAGGGTGGCCCTGTCTACAAGGTCAAGAAGTTGTTGGCAGTTCGCAGTCGGGGTCGGGGCAGACAGTACTTGGTAGACTGGGAGGGGTACGGACCGGAGGAGAGACAGTGGGTGCCTTCTCGATATATCATGGACTCCACCCTCATTGAAGACTTTCATAGGGACCATCCTGGACAATCTGGGCCGTCAGGAGTCGGCCCTAGAAGGGGGGGTACTGTCACACCGCGGTGAGGGATGTCTTGTCTTGGTTTTTTCTGTCTTGTGATGTGCATGTTTTAGTTTGAAAAGTAACTCTCCTCTCGTTTCAGGTCACTTGCCCTTCCTTTTGTGTCATCAGTCTGACGTCATCCCGATTCCCTAATTGTTTCCACCTGTTCCCTATTACCCTCATGTGTCTTATAAGCCCACTCCTTCCTTTGTTCTGTGCCAGATTGTTTCGTCTATTCGTGCTCTCTAGCATCCATGGTCCTGTCCATGCCTTGTCTTGCCTTGCCTCATTTTGTAATTAATTCCTTGATCTTGAATCCCCTTTGTTACTATTTTGAATTTTTCCTTTCTTCCTCCTCAGCAGAGCGACTTTTTGTTATTTAGTATATTCAACCGAAGTGGTGAGTTTCAGTTATTTTTTCATTCTATCCTCAATTTTTGAGTGACTCTTTTTGTTAATACTTTATTAGATTAGTGAGTGTAGAAATTTTCATAGCTATTTGTTTTTTCCTCCTGTTGGAGCGTTTTCTGTTTATACATTTTATAACATATACGGCGCCAATTATAGTTTGTCTTTGTTTTGTGTTTTCCTCTGTTTGGAGTGATTTTTGGTTGTTGCTATTTTTTCTTGGAATCTTTTTTGCCGATTAGTTTTTGGTTAAAGATAGATATTGTAATCCTTGACTTGGGAGGTGAAAGGAAGTTTTCAAAATAAAAGCCTGTCCAAATTCCCTACTCTGCATCTGAGTCCTATCCTTTTACCAAGCCTGATACTTGTACAGTGCTTTATTAGATTAACATACAGGTTACACTATGTACATTGCTGCATTCGTCTTTCTTTGAAGGACTCCAAAAACCAGACCATAAGCAACACTGCACCACCTCTGTTAACTGGACGGAAATGGACAATATCCGACGTGGTTCAGCATGCTACGTCAACCCTGAAGCACAACAACATCGTAGGGCATGTTCAGTATGAAAGAAGAGGCTTTGGCTTTGCAACTTAAACCAACTTGGCGTGAGCCCTCAACATCAGAGAGAAGGAAAATGGTGGTCGTCAAGAGGAGGCTTAAAGTTCTTCTGTAAGGTTATTTTCTCCACAGAAGAATGCTGTAGCTCTGACGAGTGACTATTGGGCTCTTGGTCACCTCACTGACTAGGGCCCTTCTCCCCCGATCGCTCAGTCTAGATGGCTGGCCACCTCTTTTGGAAAATCTTGGTGGTTCCTAACTTCTTCCATTTATGGATGATGAAGGCCACTGTGCTCATTAGGACCTTCAAGGCAGCAGATATTATTTGTACCCTTCCCCAAATTTGTGCCTGAAAGTCCACAGACAATTATTTTGGCTACATTCTTGGTTTGTGCTCCGCCGTGCACTGTCACCAGGACCGCATATGCAGGGCTGCCAAGATTCCGAAAATAACAAGTGAGACTTGGGTGTACGAATGTGGTCAAATTGTTTTTAAGATTGATTTAGCCTGTTTTAACGTTGATGTATACCTTAAGACTGATGTATTCACCTCTAGTGGCTCTCCCTGCACTGTAGCCTTCTAATGATAGTCTTAATCAACCAGAAATTATAATTCTAACAAAAATTTTGACAAAATACATTAATTTGTCAATATAATTTCAACCAACTGTCCTTCATTGGGGATATGTCCAATATTGTAGGCGTTTGTCGCAGATGTTGATGCCTTGACAGAGGCAGAAGGTTCCCACTTTAAACAGTTAGACTCAAGGCTTGCCATATTCACTGTCATGATGGATGATAAGAGTTCCTTGAAGAGCCAAACTGTTTCGGTTTTGTTTTGTCCAACTACAGAGAAAACTCGTTCTGCATCAGCAAGACCAACTTGGCAATATGAGACAGCCTGCCAAATCTGCTCATACCGGTCACCTTTGAAAAATGTACATAGGAAGCCTGATCACTCAAATATGTTTCTGTAGTATTAGGTTGAATATTTAGTACCGAATAATTATTACCTTATTCTTGTTCCCCCAAAAGCTCTCAAAGTTAAACTTTGCTGGGTCCTTGGGCATGTCAATGTTCATTGTCTGGTAGTCCAGAAACTCCTCACTTAATTTGTACTCGTTGTACGGGAGAAGTTCAGTGAACCTAAAACAAATACACAGTGCACTAATCTGGTAAAGTAGTGCAACTGAAAGATGGGTGGTTTTTCCAGATGTGGTCACCAAACAAGAACATGTGACAACAACCTGGTCTTAAGTCTGCTCTACTTGTTAAACATATTGAGATAACTTTTTAGGATTTGGCACTATAGATAAAATTTCCTTTACCTAATACCCCAACTAACTAGTCTACGAAGTAGAATGCATTTTCCACTCCACATACTGCTCTTTGTTTGACATTCAGAAACATGGCATGTTTTATTAAAAGCTCTTTCATGGGGAGTTTCTTGATTGAATACGGCCCTTTCCAGGAACGCCACTGCTGCCTGCAGACTTCAGGCAGCCTGATTAGTGTAGTTCGAGTAGTGAAGCCAATCATCAATGTTTCTCCTACAAGAAAACCCAAACAACATCTTCGGAGGTCATTAACATTGCTGTATGCACCAACATGTCAGTATGAGGCAGACATAAAACTGTGTTGAGTCACTTTAGTCACCATCAAAAACCATCATGGCGAAATTGAAAACACCTCTTTAAGTATTTTCATAGCAGAACTTGACTGAATAGTTTATCAGACAGAAATGCAAATATGTGGGCTAAACAAAAAAGTATTGGGCACTTGTTTCCATTGTGTTCGCATATGTGACAAGATGACTGCAACCCTCTTAACACTAACAAACTGTGTGTGAGTGAGATCACATGCAGTTCCCAGTGCTGCAATGCTACGGGCTTCAGAAATTTTGACAGCAGCTTGCAGATGAAACCCCTCTTCTAAAAATTTCAGAAAAGATTTACAGATGTATTTTTATTTTGTGCTAATAAAAAAAGAACAAAGGTAGTACACCATACGAGCAAATTGTATACCAAAGTTCCCAATTCACCTCATCATGTAAGAAGAGGAATAGGCTGAAGGTGGAGAAGACTGGAAATGTTGTTTGATAAAATAGCAGGTACACCTCGGTGATTGGGTCAGACATTGCTTCCACAAGCCTCCTGGACCTTGGTTGTTGGTCATCTGTGGGGAAAACAGAGAAAATGGTTGTACATATCACATTAATTTACTCCTCGGTCTTTGCTAATAGCCATACATTTAGATCATAGGTGTCAAAGTCAAGGAATTATCTATGGATGATATTTGATTAGTATTAGAACCGGCCCGCAGGCCACAGCCGCCTGCTGCTATTTTGCACGTACCAATACTCCATCAGTGTGGGCGCTAGGAATTTTCAAAATGGGGTCCCAGGTACCCCATCAAGTCATAAAAATGGAGTCCCACATTAATTTTTGGGGTCCCACTTTTTTGTAACTGTTTTAAAAACAAATGATAAATGTATGCATTATCCTGTTATATCTCACATTCTATATTGTGTTTTGGAAAAAAGGTTGTCATAAACGTTACTTAATTCATAAAAAAAAAATAATACAGAAGAAAACAAATGTTTATACATATGTAAATGTATTCAGTTATAAACATTCATTCACTTTCTTCGTTCCTTCATGGATCTAAACTTTACCGCTGCCTGTATTTTTTTCTATATTTTTATTGTAATATTTTCAGAATGTGTTTGTTCTATTTTTGGCCAAAGTAAGACAAAGAAAACAATCTGAAGTTGTCTTTATTTTTTAGTTTTAATGCCATGATTTTAATTGTCCGGCCCGCGTGTGCACAGATTTTCCTCCATGCGGCCCCTCAGCCAAAATGAGTTTGACACCCCTGTTTAGATAATTCAAATGTGATGCCTACTTAATGACTTCATGTAGCTGGCCAGTGGCGCATACTTCTGCAGCATACGAGTCAAACACTTTTATGGGCTCAACCTTTAGACAGAAACGTGTATGAGCATTGCCATGAACTCACTTCCATGAAGCTCACAGAATTCTGTGACAAGAGTGGAACATCTTAATGTCCATTTAATCAAACTCTTCTGGAATTTAATTTGTACTACATTGGGACTGAACACACACACCTGTCAGGTAACCTTTACAATTGGTACTTTCTTTAAACTGACCAGATCTTTTGGATCAAATCCACACGCCTGCAATACATAATTCATTTTAGTCACAGCACTTTGTTGTCATTGGTTCATGTTGAACTTGACATTAGGCATAGCGGATACAATAGGGTTTAAGCATTCATGATTCAACTCACATCCAAAAAGGCCTGGCCAGCCTGTTTGGCAGTGTTGTGAATGATGTGACAAGGGTACCCATGGATGTAGATGCTGGTATTTTCTTGAAAAATTGTACATGCAATGGAGTTATTTGGTCCTGTATTGACAGGAGCATTATCAATAGACAGACTGACACAGTTTCTCCATGGTATGGCATTTTTCTGCAAGGCCTCATCCATCTTGTAGATTACTTCAGCTGTGCCGCAGTTTGGCCCACTGGTGGAGCACATACCAAGGAACCTGTGGACAACTTGCTGAGGTCACTGTCATATGTCCACACAGTGAACGGATTCATTCCTATAATTATACGTACAAATACCATAAATGTCAGATTAAAAAGGTACAAATCAGACTGAAATTGTGTGTGTCTCTGTCTGTTCTGAAATGGGTGCTGGAAACTGTGGAAAATTCAATGATCTGTATCATTTGATCCATCTGATTATTGTGAAAGGATTGGTCCTCATCTTCATGACCAGTTCCTTTCTAAAGTGAGGAGCCACTACTTCATTTATTATGCTGGACATTTTTGTGTGGGAAGACTTGACGTTCCGGAATCTTTGAAGCATTCTTTTTGCAATGGGCTACTGCAAAAGGCACATTGTGTTCCACCATTGACACTGCTACCTTTACCTCAGCTCTCCCTGTCTACAACAGAAAGGACATAATTAAAAAGCAAAACATGAACAGACCATTGTTTTTGATTGAATTAATGTCTTAGTGGTAGATTCATGGTCTATAAAAAAACACAATTACATTCAAAAATAAATAACGGTTCAAATGAACATTATAATAGACCAGTGGTTTTCAAACTTCTTTCACCAAGTACCACCTTAGAAAACACTCCTAGTAACACAATGACCAACATTAAAATACAGTAGGCCTAAGTTCTTATTGAAAACAAGGCAGAGGTTGTTTTTTTAACAAGCATATTTAATATTTTTGGCCACTGTAACATTAAACACAGTTTGAACAGTAACACTGTGTTTGAATATTTAAGTGATTAAAGTCAGCATATGGATGAAGCCTATGTACCGTACCACAGTTTGAGAATCACTGGATTTGACAATGCATCTGTTTCATTTACTATGTATTCATGCTGATATAACCAACAAGTACAATTCGGCTACGAGCAGTGAAAAGCATGTAGCACCTTGACTTCCTGCGCTTTCATGCCATACCACCAACAGTGACTGGGAAATTATATGGTGCAATGCTGGCTGTTAAATGTACTGCCTGTTCTTTGGTCCAATGTGCTTTGCTTTTTAAATGCCTTGTGGCATCTGCCTTTCCTTGATGGTCACAGCTGTTCTTGTGTCTGCATATACAGCACCAAAAGTAGGAGGTGCTGCGATGAGGGGGCGACTTGTCCAGGGTGTACCCCCCCTTACGCCTGAGTGCAACTGGGGTAGGCTCCAGCACTCCCTGCAACCCCGAACGGGACAAGCGGTAAAAATGTATGGAAGGAAGTAGAAGGTGGTTGTGCCGACAGTGGTTGTGCCTACTCTGCCTCTTATCAAGCATCTATCGAAAGATAGCGACATGTTACTGTTTGATTGAATTCTGTTTGACAGTGGTTCTCAAAATGGATTATGTTGACCTTTTCAAGTTCTGTAACTGACATGGTACACATGGAACCAAATGGACCAAAATTTGGTTAAGTATAAAACTTCAAATTTTGAATTTTGAGAAACACTGCTTTAGGGGGGTGTAAATATATTAGGCTGTAACTCTGACACGCACACTGGACCAGACCGGGGAAAGTATTTTGACTTGGGGACTGCAAACATATACATACATATGTACAATCTTGGTCAAAAGTTTACATACACTTGTGAAGGACATAATGTCATGGCTGTCTTGAGTTTCCAATACTTTTTACAACTCTTATTTTTTTGTGACAGAGTGATTGGAGCACATACTTGTTTGTCACAAAAACATTCATGAAGTTTGGTTCTTTTATGAAATTATTATGGGTCTACTGATAATGTGACCAAATCTGCTGCATGAAAAGTATACATACAGCAACATACATTATCAATTTTGGTGATGTAGAAAAGTTATAACCAAATCAAAGTAGCTTCATGGCATGGCCTCTTAACTTCATGTGAGTGATTATGATTGTCGACACTTGTTGACTTCTCTGAGCCCATTTAAATAGAGCTCATGTGATGCAGTCATTAGACTTGGTTACAAATGCGACAATGGGAAAGTCAAAGAAACTCAGCACAGATCTGAAAACACGAATCATTGACTTGAACAAGTCAGGAAAGTCACTTGCTGGGTCAAAAGTATACATACAGCCATGTTAATATTTGGTTACATGTCCCTTGGCAAGTTTCACTGCAATAAGGCACTTTTGGTAGCCATCCACAAGCTTCCGGCAAGCTTCTGGTTGAATTTTTGATAAGTCCTCTTGACATAATTGGTGCAGTTCAGCTAAATGTGTTGGTCTTCTGACATGGACTTGTTTCTTCAGCATTGTCCACATGTTCTCAATGGGGTTTAAGTCAGGAATTTGGGAAGGCCATTCTAAAACTTTAATTCTAGCCTGATTTAGCCATTCCTTTACCACTTTTGACGTGTGTTTGGGGTCATTGTCCAGTTGGAACACCCAACTGCGCCCAAGACCCAACCTCCCGGCTGATGATTTTAGGTTGTCCTGAAGAATTTGGAGGTAATCCTCCTTTTTCATCGTCCCATTTATTCTCTGTAAAGCACCAGTTCCATTGGCAGCAAAACAGGCCCAGAGTTGGTGTTCCTGGGATTAAAGGCCTCATCTTTTGTCCTCCAAACATATTGCTGGGTTATTGTGGCCAAACAGCTACATTTTTGTTTCATCTGACCACAGAACTTTTCTCCAGAAGTTCTTATCTTTGTCCATGTGACCAGCAGCAAACTTATGACGAGCCTTATGGTGTCGCTTCTGGAGCAAGGGCTTCCTTCTTGCATGGTAGCCTCTCAGTCCATGGCGATTACACTGACACTTGTGTTCCAGCAACTTGCACTAACACCTGTGCCACCGTGCTGCCCCATATATATATATATATATATATATATATATATATATATATATATATATATATATATATATATATATACACATACATATGTATATATATATATATATATATATATATATATATATATATATATATATATATATATATATATATATATATATATATACAGACTATACAGTACGGTTGCTTCGGTCCCTTTTTTCAGGAACATTAATACAAAAACTACAGATCTTACAGTTGTTTTACTGAATGAGACACCCCGAATGTACAATGAAAATAAAGAATTTGGCATATATTGTCCAATAAAACACTGAATATTACCAATTTATAAGCTTCTCTTTTACTTGTCAGACCACTTTCTCGATTGACATCTTTTACAATCACGCAAAACGCAACAAAAATGCAACAAACACACCAAAATATAAAAAAGCCAAGAGTAAAAAACACCTACAATCTGGTAATCTGATACAATATCACTTTTCTGCAGAACTTTGTTGTAATAATCTACTTCCACGTCTGTCCCTGACACCTGCGTTTCAGGCTGGCTGCTCTGTAACTAAACCCCACCCACACTGCCTGGTGTCTCGTTTGTCTGGATTGGCTTGTCACTTAGATGGCCGTAATAACTCGTATATCAATCAAAAGAAGATCCCAACATTTGAAATACTTCCTATAGTTCAAAACTTACAGTAATTTCAAAACAGATCTACTCATCACCATTGCGGCTATAGTTTCGACGTTAAAGGTTTAAAAGAAATATTTGGAAACCTCCGGTGGACCGGATTGCAATTTTTACGCGGGCCGTATTTTGCCAAAGTCTGCACTAGACTAACAAACTAAAACAAACACAAATGTGAACTGGCAAGGAAATCACACAGCTCTGCAACAAATACAGGACTGTGATAAACTTACTCACCTAAACTGAGGAAATCAAGGAGAAACAGCAAATCAACAGTGAACAAAATTAGGTAGTTACTTACTGTTTCGTCGTCTTCCATGAAGCAGTAAAACGTTGAGCGCGTTATAAAATAGTCGCTGAGGTGTGCGTGAAAGATAGACGCCAAGACCCGCCTGACGTTTCTTCTGATTGTTTTTTATTGTGTGGTGCCGTCTGTGGTTGGTTGGATTCAGCACATTTTTCAGCAAAGTTTTTTTTTTTGTCAAGATACAAATGTATTTTTATATTTTTTTTACTGTAGTGCAGAGAAAATAAATAACATTATAGGGGTGGGCCAAAGAAAAGGCAAACTAAAATAAGTACATACAGTGGGGTGCAGGGACCCCTCCAAGTAATTGTTATTGGTTCCATTTGTACACTCTCAGTTACATTAACATTGATATTATACATGTGGGCCTATAGATATAAATGCCGTTAAATGGCGGACTGTAGCTTAATGCTTGTACTACTTGGGGGGGTCATAATACATGTAGCATTGATGTAGCAAGCTACTTTTGCCGCGTTGCTTGTAGTGTAGCTTGCTTGCTACCCTACTCTTGTAGGGTAGTTTATTACATTTTCCAAGTAGCTTGCCCATCATTGCTCCTCCCCAGTTCTTGTTGGTTCTGTTGATGTAATTTAGTTAATTTCTTTCCAGATCAAAATCTACCTGCCAGCCAGCTACACTAGGCTTCTCTTCTGACTGTGTAACAAAATTGGTGTTATATTATTGTGCACAACACAAGGAACGAGGACCACTTGGTGTATAGTTAGGGCACCAGTGCAAAGTTGAAATACCATTCAAATCCGTTTGACATTCTAGACTGAACATGGTAATTTGTTGTTTTTATATTTAACTTTGAGAATTGTTAAAAAACAATTAAATATACTTTTTATTTAATTTATCAAATAACATCTTCATGTATTAATGTATGTTGCGAACTCGCATGGCTGCGGTATTTGTAACTCCAAGATGCAGGAACCAGGCAAACGAAGAGCAGGTAAGATCATTGTAATGTATTTAAACAGAGAAAGAAGCAGTCGTGCATGTAAGGTTCTCAAAACATAAGCAATCCTGGAGCGCCGAGGAGTAGGCGAGGCAGGCATAAGTAGCAGCCTGCTGATTAGCACCAGGTGTGGCCAGGCTGCCAATCAGCAGCAGGTGATGGGAAAACAGCACTCAGGGAGACATGCAGGAAATTGAACCAAAATAAGTGCACTGATAGGAAATACACACAAAACAAGGAAGCACAAACAGAAATGAAGTGACAAATCGTCACAATATAAGCATTAATACATGATGGCTTTTTGAATCCAATCATTTTGTCTGACTGTTGGCTTTTGATCAGGCTGCATTGTAAATGAAACATTGTTCTCAATTGCCTTATCAGGGCTGTTCTGTGCAACAATTTTACTCGCAAATGCAACTAAAAATAGACCGTGCGACTTGAAAAAAAACAAGTTTTCATCGCATCTTGCTCGTAAAATAAATCCATCCAAATTTGATCAAACGAGAGTAAAGTGTTTGCCCACCTGTATAACAAATAAACTCATAACCATAAACAAATGAACAAATGATTGATGTGGAAGTGATCACTCAGTGCGTGCTGAAAGCTGTGTGTGACCCTGTGTCCCTTCCTCCTGCGCCATGCACGGAGGGGAGCCCCGCTTCTCCAAGTCTACACATTCAGGCTGACTAAGCCTTCCCAACACGGAAGAAAAAAGGTCTTAGTTGAAGGCACTGGTCAGTAAAAAACATTGTTTTTTTCACCACTTTAAAACTTGACACAAACTGCGAAGGTCGCAGGGAAAAGTTAACAACAAATCAATAATTGAAGTGAAAAAAACTTGCCAAATTGCCATCCAAACAATACCCAGTTCGTTGACAAGAACATGGAAGCACATTCAATCTATTTAATAAGCAGAGATAACACAAACCAGTGAAACATTTAAAAGAGCTGCCGTCAGAGCCAACAAACTGCCTGCTATGTTAACAAAACAGCTCAAATGCAGACGTCACACGTCACTAGGCAACAGGCGCTGCCTTTTAAAAGACACACGCACACAATGCTCTCATATGACATTTCTCTCAACTGCATTACACCAGCTTTTTGAAGTTTTTTTTTTTTTAAAGTAACACATAAGACATTAATTTACCAAGTAATTAATTACATCTATTAAAGAGTAATCATGTACATTATTTAATTACTTTTTTGGTAAAGTAACAAGTAACCATAATTAATGACTTTTTAAAAGTACATTTCAGTTGTCCAGGTTGGTGTTCCTGGCTAACATATTTGTGTGCATGTCCAGTAAAAATGTTTATTGTTAAAGAGCAATTATTTTCATGTTCCTGCTGACCTTTAAACATGTCCTCTTAAACCAGGGCACTTTACTGTACATGTTGTTCTTTTATGTTTTTGTTAGCTGAATAATTGAGCATAGCTAAATGTTTTTTTTTAAAGAAGATTTGAGATTATATTAGATTTTTCTAATATTATTTTCAAGGCACTTCTTTTTAATGATCTCAAAACACCTGCTAAGTTGGGATCCTATTATGCAAAACCTATTTTTCTTACTTGTTGGTTCATGTTTTTGTGTATTAGGGATCCTCATCGGTCCCAAAAATTCTAAATTAAGGCATGGTGGAGATATGTAGCTACATTAACGGATATTTCCGTTTAAAGGTTAGTTAATGGGCCAAATTATATCAGGATATGAGTTTTGATCCATATCGCCCAGCCCTACAGTCATAATAGTGACAGTGCTAGCACAGTTTAGGGATGTTGTGTTTAATTGATCGTTGCTGTAGGCCTTATGATGAAATTGTGTTTATAAGTATGAGTGCACATGTGTACCTTGTTTGAGTGTTAATATTGCCGAGGATGTCGTTGTGGCTTGTGCAGCCCTTTGAGACACTTGTGATTAAGGGCTATATAAATACACTTTGATTGATTGCTTTGATTGATTGAAATTGAGATATTTTCATATTGCTACTAAATGTATTTCTGTGCTACAAAAAATCTCCTGTGCTCCAATTTGTTTTCATTTAGTAGCACCTGTGCTACTAGTAAAAAAGCTAATTGTACAGCACTGCTTACCTAAATAAATAAAGGTTACAGTAAATAGAAAATGTGTGATTGTACGCGTCAGAACATAAACATTGATTGTGTTGAACTTAGGGGTGTAAGATAATATTTTTTTTTAGGTACACTGGCTTTGGCTCAATACACAGGCGTATCGAATTCCAACGCAGTCCACATTAATTAGTGCACCTTCACAAACATGCAGCCTTTGACATGGCTTGCAAAGAAGACAAAGAATGCAGACTCTCTTCTGTTGTTTAGCTATGCTACACATTCCCAGTAAAATACATAAACCAGGGATGTCCAAAGTGTTATTACTTTTTTACATGCTTCTATTGCTTCTCGTTCCAAAAAAATAAAACGTAGGTAGTAATATAGTATTAATTTGTTTATTTACTTTTTATCCATGCTTTTTATTAAAGAATTACCGGCCCACAGTTTGCAGGTGTTTGTTTCATTTAAAAATAATTTATGGAAATAGAATTGTAGCAAAATTATTTGCAAACGTTGTATTATTCTTGTGCGTGTGTACTAATTTGTGTGTTTGTATATCAATCCAAGTGTGCGTATTCAGGTCCACGTACGTGTGTTTTAGATCTACGTACACGTGTTTTGTCTGTCCGTCCCGAATCAGAAAGAAACCTCGATAGGCTGTCTACTTACAAGTGAATTTTGCGACACTTCTGCCGTGTAAGATTTGAGGGAGCGCATCCAGATTCGTGAGCATGTAATACAATCTGCGTCTGTGTGTCTGAGGTGTACCTACATTTAACCAACCATGGAAGACACCACACAATTTAAACCAATCAGAAACAACGTAGAGCTGAGGTGTGTGACAGAGAGATGCCAAAACCCGCCTTCAGTTGTTTCTGATTGGTTTCAATTGCGTATTGTTGGTTGATTAAATGTAGACCCCGTGGTATGATGGCTTGATCTGGGATTGGTTATTTCGATCAATCAATCAGATTTACTCGAACTACGGCAAGCTGCAAGGATCAAAGTTTACTATTATGAAAAAAATATAGAGTAGTGAATGGGGAATATAAGCGTGAGAAATGTAAAAAGTGGCGTGAGAAAGGGTTAAATTGCGTGACTGTCACGGTCAAAGCGTAAAGTTTGGCAGCTCTGAGCAAGTGTTCAGTGTGGTCCATCGTTGTTGACTACAACGCAGAATAACATCATCAGAGGCTGCAAGGCGCCAACTAGTGGTGAGTATAAGGAAAGGCAAGGAGGGAGTTACACACAGACAACTCTTTTTACACTTTAAAATCGCTGTAACAGACAGATATAAATAACCAATCCCAGACCAAGCCATCAATCCACGGTGCCTATATTCAACCAACCACTAAAGACACTATGCAATTTAAACCAATAAGAAACAACTAAAGGCGGGTCTTGACATCTCTCTTTCACACACCTCAGCTGTACGTTGTTTCTGATTGGTTTGAATTGCGTGGTGTTTTCTGTGGTTGGTTAAATGTAGGCACACCTCAAATACGCACACGCAGATTGTATTACACACACACATTTCTGAATGCGCATGCACACGTTGTATTACACACTTGGGTCTCTGGATGCGCTCGCTTAAATTGTACACGGCAGAAGTTTCGCAAAAGTCACGTGTAAAAAAGACAGCCAATAGAGTGTTCCTACATCTCGCAGATCATAGATACCCACACGCATGTATGTGGGGCCGTTAGGGACATTATTCAGAATTACCTCTTACATACACTACTGAAATGCTCTCACACAAACAACTGAAATCGTTTTCTTTTATACACACTACTGAAACACTCTTATAAACACTACTGAAATGCTCTTACATACACTACTGAAATGCTCTCACATAAACAACTGAAATGTTTTTCTTTTATACACACTACTGAAACACTCTTATAAACACTACTGAAATGCTCTTACATACACTACTGAAACACTCTTATAAACACTACTGAAATGCTCTTACATACACTACTGAAACACTCTTATGAACACTACTGAAACACTCTTATAAACACTACTGAAATGCTCTTACATACACTACTGAAATGCTCTTACATACACTACTGAAACACTCTTATAAACACTACTGAAACACTCTTACATACACTACTGAAACACTCTTATAAACACTACTGAAATGCTCTTACATACACTACTGAAACACTCTTATAAACACTACTGAAACACTCTTATAAACACTACTGAAACACTCTTACATACACTACTGAAACACTCTTATAAACACTACTGAAACACTCTTATAAACACTACTGAAACATTCTTACATACACTACTGAAACACTCTTGAATGAATGAATGAATTATTGATTTCAAACCTGCACAGTACAACAACACACTTTTTTTTTTTTTTTTTTTAACATTTTGGCAGGGACATTTATGCAAGGCTTGAAAAGGGGTTGGATGAAGCAGATGCTTATAATATCCCAACCCCTCTCACTCATTCCACATTTAACATAAACAACATAATACAAGAACAATACTATACAAACAAAAACAAGAAAAGCTCCTGTACACTAACAATACAATAGTACCACTGTTACTATGACAAGACAAGACGAGACAAAACACACACACACACACACACACACACACACACGGGCCCAAACACTCTCTGACCATACACCTCTCTCTCATCGCTCTGTGCTGAGGGCATCACACACTCTTTACTCCTCGTACTTCTTCAGTACTTCTTTTTTAAACAGTCGTTTAAATGTAATCATGTTAGAACATGTTTTTAACTCGCCCCCTAAGTTGTTCCACAGACTGACTCCACGCACTGAAATGCACATTGATTTTAAAGTTGTTCTAAATTTAGGAAAATATAATTTGTTGTTTCCTCTTAGACTGTAACTATGGTGAGCATCTCTATCCTGGAATAGGTTTTGTATATTGGATGGTAGAGAGTTTTGGGATGCCCTAAACATAATTTGAGCAGTTTTAAAATTGATCACATCGTGCAGTTTAAGTTGCTTTAACTCCATGAATAGTGGATTTGAATGATGTAAGTAGTGAACATTGGACACAATCCTAATGGCCTTTTTCTGCAGAGTGACTAAAGGCTGTAGATGGGATTCATAACAATTTCCCCAGACTTCAACACAATAGTTTAAATATGACATAATAAATGAATGATACAATAAAAGCAGAGCATTGGTGTTCAATAAATGACATGATCTCCTCATCATTCCAACACATTTAGCAACTTTTGTCCTCAGGTAATTTATATGAGGCTTCCATGATATATTTTCATCTATTACCACTCCCAAGAATGAATTTTGTTGAACATATTCTATTGGTGTATCATCAATAACAATCCTGATGGGTATTTCACTTTTGCGATTGCTAAAGAGCATGATTTTGGTCTTCTTTAAATTCAGAGACAATTTATTGGTATTAAACCAAGTTTTTAACTTGATCATCTCCTCAGTTACAGAGGCCAGAAGTTGCTTCAGGTCGTCACCTGCACATGTAATGGTTGTGTCGTCAGCAAAGAGGATGAACTTCAGCAGTGTTGATACTTTACATATTTCATTGATATACATTACAAATAGGGTGGGTCCCAGCAGGCCCGGCCCTAACCAATCTGGCGCCCTAGGCAAGATTTTAGGTGGCGCCCCCCCACATCGTCAGTGAAGTGTATATACTCATAAGAAACCGAATAGCTTTGTCTTTGACCTTTTTTTTTTACTTACAACTATACCTAATATATAAAGGGGTGGGGGGGGTCGTAATGTTGTAACAAATAATATTTCTATTAAATAGGCTTTACTTTGCATTTTAATTAACGTGGGATTATTTTTTGTATTTAGAAATAATAGTACCAACTTTCTTTTTTTTTTTTTTTCTCCAACATTTGTGGCACTGGCGTGGCGCCCCCTGATAGACGGCGCCCTTAGCATTTGCCTATACGGCCTATGCCACGGGCCGGCCCTGGTTCTTCGTATCGACCCCTGGGGGACTCCACAGGTTATGTTCATGAGTGTAGATTGATGTTGGTCGATCTGAACAATCTGCTGTCTCTCATTCAAGTAGCTCTTCAGCCATTTCCCTGCCACTCCCCTTATGCCATAGTTTTCCAGTTTATTTACCAAAATCTGGTGGTCAATGGTATCGAAAGCCTTTTGCAGGTCAATAAAAATTCCTAAAACAAATTTGTTTTTCTCGATACCATTAGTAATGTTCTCTATTAGATCACTTAAAGCTAATGAAGTTGACCTATTTTGTCGGAACCCATATTGACAATCATATAATAATGTGTGCTTATAAACACTACTGAAATGTTTTTTTCTCACGCACACACACACACACACACACACCTGGAATTATTTTTCACTAGTATGTATAAACGGATTTCACCTGTGTGTGTGTGTGTGTGTGCTTTTTACACGTGCGTGTGAGAGACAACAATTTCAGTAGTATGTGTGTAAAGATTTCAGTTATGTGTATGAGCGCATCTTACCAGTGTGTATGCAAGCATTTTACCAGTGTGTGTAAGAGCATCTTACCAGTGTGTATGCGAGCATTTTACCAGTGTGTGTAAGAGCATCTTACTAGTGTGTGTGAGCGATGTTGCATTCCGGTTCCGGTCACCAATAATCCCCGCCCCTTTTCAGACAATTTAAAAAAAAAATTTTTTTTTAAAGCCAAGTTGTGGACAAAATGTCTGCCGACAAGTCGCTTAACCGGGGTGGGAGCTCCACTTCATAATTTGAGGGCTTCAGTTGAGAATATAAGAACACTTTCAATGCAACAAGGCTCGGGCTGACGCCGTGGGTCGCCCCTGCAGGACGCGGCACCTGAGCGGCCACACAGGTGCCTTTCTCCTCCCGACAGCCAAGCAGCCTGGAGCAAATGTTACCTTGCGAGTTTACACTGCACATATGCAACGTTTCAGTTCATGGACATCGAAGCAAGAGGAGGAAAAGGTAATTAGACATTATTTATTTCTAAATGATTGTTGAATCCCACGAAATGTAAGGCAACATGGCATTGTAGTGAGCTACAATGGTAACATGTCGAAATGTGAGTCACGTCGTGGTACGTCAGTAGCTAATCAAATACTAATGATAATGGATTACAATTATTTAGCGCTTTTCTATCGACTAGATAAGGGGTCCCCAAACTACGGCCCGCGGGCCGGTTACGACTTGCCAAAGTCCAACATCCGGTTCGCTGGAGAAAAAAAATTTTGTATTATTATTTTCAATCTGTCTTTTCTAATCTATATTTTGGTGTCTCCTAGCCGCTCAGGCTAATCATATTGTCTAAAAATGCATTTCCCTGTATGACTTATATCGTCTTAGCTGTTTTCATGTGATCTGATTCTTACATTCTTATTTCAGAGTCACCACACAGCTGCATGACCATTTCAACAAAGACGGAATAAACAACCTCTGGATTCATGGAACTTCTCTGCACACAAATATATTAATTGGAATATTCAATAAATTTCACATAGAAACATTGTGATTATTATTTTCAACAGTGTGTTGAAAACAACCATTTTTGGCTCAGAAAGGTTCCTTATGTCTTATTATTCATATGCTTTCAATACTTGTCGGTGTGTAATTCCAGACATAGATGTAAACATTGAGACAACAATGAACATTTTTCAACAAGTGAACCCACTTGAAAATGATGGCAACTATGGAATAGACATTTTCACTTCAATTCTGCACTTTATTCAGTGAACATAGGAATTATAAGGTTTGTTAAAATGTTTTCTTCACTTGTGCAGTGTATTCTGCAAATTAACATTTTGTAAAAAAAAATAAATAAATAAGGAACCTGTTATACAGACCTGTATGAAGTTGCCCACTTTATTATTGCAAATATAAAAATAACACTTCAGTTCCCCTCCCGAAAATGTCCCGGGGCAACCATTCTACCGAATTTCTCCCGATTTTCACCCGGACAACAATATTAAGGGCGTGCCGTCATGGCACTGCTTTTAGCGTCCTCTACAACCTGTCGACGCATCCACTTTTTCACCATACAAACAGTGTACCGGCCCAGACACATGTTGTACTGTATTTTTCGGATTATAAATCGCAGTTTTTTTCATAGTTTGGGCGGGTGGTGCGACTTATACTCAGGAGCAACTTATGTGTAAAATGATGAACACATTAGCGTAAAATATCAAATAATATTATTTATCTCATTCACGTAAGAGACTAGACGTATAAGATTTCATGGGATTTAGTGATTAGGAGTGACAGATTGTTTGGTAAACGTATAGCATGTTCTATATGTTATAGTTATTTGAATGACTCTTACCATAATATGTTACGTTAACATACCAGTTGGTTATTTATGCCTCATATAACGTACACTTATTCAGCCTGTTGTTCACAATTCTTTATTTATTTTAAATTGCCTTTCAAATGTCTATTCTTGCTGTTGGGTTTTATCAAATAAATGTCCCCAAAAAATGCGACTTATACTCCAGTACGACTTATATATGTTTTTTTCCTTCTTTATTATGCATTTTCGGCCGGTAAATGGTAAATGGGTTATACTTGTATAGCGCTTTTCTACCTTCAAGGTACTCAAAGCGCTTTGACACTATTTCCACATTAACCCATTCACACACACATTCACACACTGATAGTGGGAGCTGCCATGCAAGGCCCTAACCACGACCCATCAGGAGCAAGGGTGAAGTGTCTTGCTCAAGGACACAACGGACGTGACAAGGTTGATAGAAGGTGGGGATTGAACCAGGAACCCTCAGGTTGCTGGCACGGCCACTCTCCCAACTGCTCCACGACGGTGCGACTTATACTCCGAAAAATACGGTAGTCCTGGGTTCAGTCCCGGGCTCGGGATCTATTCTGTGTGGAGTTTGCATGTTCTCCCCGTGACTGCGTGGGTTCCCCCCGGGTACTCCGGCTTCCTCCCACCTCCAAAAACATGCACCTGGGGATAGGTTGAGTGGCAACACTAAATTGACCCTAGTGTGTGAATGTGAGTGTGAATGTTGTCTGTCTTTCTGTGTTGGCCCTGCGATGAGGTGGTGACTTGTCCAGGGTGTAGTGCCTTCCGCCCCAATGCAGCTGAGATACGCTCCAGCACCTCCCGCGACCCCAAAAAAGGGACAAGCGATAGAAAATGGATGGATGCATGGATGTTTACTGCGATGAGGTGGAGACTTGTCCAGGGTGTACCCCGCCTTCCGCCCGATTGTAGCTGAGATAGGCTCCAGCGCTCCCCGCGACCCCGAAGAGAATAAGCGGTAGAAAATGGATGGATGGATGGGCATGGATATTTACATTTATTTTGACGGCACATTTTATATTCTTGCCAAACTGTCTTTTAACATATACTTGTTTGGACAGCTAAAATTTAAACAAATAAGCTGAACATATGCCTTGTATGACACCTGGCTTAAGTTTATTGCACAAACCCCTTACCATTGCAAATATTAAAACAACACTGCCATTAAGTTTGTTGTTATTCCAAAATAGATTTTCTGACTGGTGATGTCATCCAGCCCCCCCACCTCCTCAAAATCTTCCCAAACTTGTCCCAATTGTTTGTGCTGAATATTTTTTGGGTCCAAAATTATAGTTTAAGTTAATGTGTTAATATTTACACCTAGCCCCAAACCTAAATACAATAATCACAAACAAAAACATTGTGTATCACAAACATTTGGGGAGATTTTGACAAAGTGTGTGTGATAATGGGGGCTGGATGACATTACTAGTCAGAACATGTATTTTAAAATAACTTAAAAACCTCAACGGTAGAAACATAAATGTTCACAGCACAAACGTATCACAATGTTATTTTGATATTTGCAATAATAAAGTGGGCAACTTCATACAGGTCTGTATAACAGGTTCCTTATTTATTTATTGTTTACAAAATGGTTAAACAAAATGTTAATTTGCAGAATACACTGCACAAGTGAAGAAAACATTTTAACAAACCTTATAATTCCTATGTTCACTGAATAAAGTGCAGAATTGAAGTGAAAATGTCTATTCCATAGTTGCCATCATTTTCAAGTGGATTCACTTGTTGAAAAATGTTCATTGTTGTCTCATTAATGTTTACATCTATGTCTGGAATTACACACCAACAAGTATTGAACACATATGAATAATAAGACATAAGGAACCTTTCTGAGCCAAAAAATGGTTGTTTTCAACACACTGTTGAAAATAATAATCACAATGTTTCTATGTGAAATTTATTGAATATTCCAATTAATATATTTGTGTGCAGAGAAGTTCCATGAATCCAGAGGTTGTTTATTCCGTCTTTGTTGAAATGGTCATGCAGCTGTGTGGTGACTCTGAAATAAGAATGTAAGAATCAGATCACATGAAAACAGCTAAGACGATATAAGTCATACAGGGAAATGCATTTTTAGACAATATGATTAGCCTGAGCGGCTAGGAGACACCAAAATATGGATTAGAAAAGACAGATTGAAAATAATAATACAACATTTTTTTTCTCCAGCGAACCGGATGTTGGACTTTGGCAAGCCGTAACCGGGCCGTAGTTTGGGGACCCCTTATCTAGTCGATAGAAAAGCGCTAAATAAATGTAATCCATTATCATTAGTATTTGATCAGCTACTGACGTACCACGACGTGACTCACATTTCGACATGTTACCATTGTAGCTCACTACGATGCCATGTCGCCTTACATTTCGTGGGATTCAACAATCATTTAGAAATAAATAATGTCTAATTACCTTTTCCTCCTCTTGCTTCGATGTCCATGAACTGAAACGTTGCATATGTGCAGTGTAAACTCGCAAGGTAACATTTGCTCCAGGCTGCTTGGCTGTCGGGAGGAGAAAGGCACCTGTGTGGCCGCTCAGGTGCCGCGTCCTGCAGGGGCGACCCACGGCGGCAGCCCGACCCTTGTTGCATTGAAAGTGTTCTTATATTCTCCGCTGAAGCCCTCAAATTATGAAGTGGAGCTCCCACCTCGGTTAAGCGACTTGTCGGCAGACATTTTGTCCACAACTTGGCTTTAAAAAAAAAAAAAAAAAAAAAAAAAACTTGACTGAAAAGGGGCGGGGATTATTGGTGACCGGAACCGGAATGCAACATCGCTCACACACACTAGTAAGATGCTCTTACACACACTGGTAAAATGCTTTCATACACACTGGTAAGATGCTCTTACACACACTGGTAAAATGCTTTCATACACACTGGTAAGATGCGCTCATACACATAACTGAAATCTTTACACACATACTACTGAAATTGTTGTCTCTCACACGCACGTGTAAAAAGCACACACACACACACACACACACAGGTGAAATCCGTTTATACATACTAGTGAAAAATAATTCCAGGTGTGTGTGTGTGTGTGTGTGTGTGCGTGAGACAAAAACATTTCAGTAGTGTTTATAAGAGTGTTTCAGTAGTGTATGTAAGAATGTTTCAGTAGTGTTTATAAGAGTGTTTCAGTAGTGTTTATAAGAGTGTTTCAGTAGTGTATGTAAGAGTGTTTCAGTAGTGTTTATAAGAGTGTTTCAGTAGTGTTTACAAGAGTGTTTCAGTAGTGTATGTAAGAGTGTTTCAGTAGTGTTTATAAGAGTGTTTCAGTAGTGTATGTAAGAGCATTCAGTAGTGTATGTAAAAGCATTTCAGTAGTGTTTATAAGAGTGTTTCAGTAGTGTTCATAAGAGTGTTTCAGTAGTGTATGTAAGAGCATTTCAGTAGTGTTTATAAGAGTGTTTTAGTAGTGTATGTAAGAGCATTTCAGTAGTGTTTATAAGAGTGTTTCAGTAGTGTTTATAAGAGTGTTTCAGTAGTGTTCATAAGAGTGTTTCAGTAGTGTATGTAAGAGCATTTCAGTAGTGTTTATAAGAGTGTTTCAGTAGTGTATGTAAGAGCATTTCAGTAGTGTTTATAAGAGTGTTTCAGTAGTGTGTATAAAAGAAAAACATTTCAGTTGTTTATGTGAGAGCATTTCAGTAGTGTTTATAAGAGTGTTTCAGTAGTGTTCATAAGAGTGTTTCAGTAGTGTATGTAAGAGCATTTCAGTAGTGTTTATAAGAGTGTTTCAGTAGTGTATGTAAGAGCATTTCAGTAGTGTTTATAAGAGTGTTTCAGTAGTGTGTATAAAAGAAAAACATTTCAGTTGTTTATGTGAGAGCATTTCAGTAGTGTATGTAAGAGCATTTCAGTAGTGTTTATAAGAGTGTTTCAGTAGTGTGTATAAAAGAAAACGATTTCAGTTGTTTGTGTGAGAGCATTTCAGTAGTGTATGTAAGAGGTAATTCTGAATAATGTCCCTAACGGCCCCTCATAATTATTGGTGACCGGAACCGGAATGCAACATCGCTCACACACACTAGTAAGATGCTCTTACACACACTGGTAAAATGCTCGCATACACACTGGTAAGATGCTCTTACACACACTGGTAAAATGCTTGCATACACACTGGTAAGATGCGCTCATACACATAACTGAAATCTTTGCACACATACTACTGAGATTGTTGTCTCTCACACGGACGTGTAAAAAGCACACACACACACAGGTGAAATCCGTTTTTACATACTAGTGAAAATAATTCCAGGTGTGTGTGCGTGTGTGTGTGTGCGTGAGACAAAAACATTTCAGTAGTGTTTATAAGAGTGTTTCAGTAGTGTATGTAAGAATGTTTCAGTAGTGTTTATAAGAGTGTTTCGGTAGTGTATGTAAGAATGTTTCAGTAGTGTTTATAAGAGTGTTTCAGTAGTGTATGTAAGAATGTTTCAGTAGTGTTTATAAGAGTGTTTCAGTAGTGTTTATAAGAGTGTTTCAGTAGTATATGTAAGAGCATTTCAGTAGTGTTTATAAGAGTGTTTCAGTAGTGTATGTAAGAGCATTTCAGTAGTGTTTATAAGAGTGTTTCAGTAGTGTATGTAAGAGCATTTCAGTAGTGTTTATAAGAGTGTTTCAGTAGTGTATGTAAGAGTGTTTCAGTAGTGTTTGTAAGAGTGTTTCAGTAGTATTTATAAGAGCATTTCAGTAGTGTATGTAAGAGCATTTCAGTAGTGTTTATAAGAGTGTTTCAGTAGTGTGTATAAAAGAAAAATATTTCAGTTGTTTATGTGAGAGCATTTCAGTAGTGTATGTAAGAGCATTTCAGTAGTGTTTATAAGAGTGTTTCAGTAGTGTGTATAAAAGAAAAAGATTTCAGTTGTTTATGTGAGAGCATTTCAGTAGTGTATGTAAGAGGTAATTCTGAATAATGTCCCTAACGGCCCCTCATACGCTGCTCCTTCAGGAGCGCGCGCCTGCCACGCCAGCTGCAGCAAGCAGCTGCATTCAATCATGAGAAGAGCTACCTTCTTAAGCCAGCACAACCTGCTATCCAGGGCCAGAACGTAACGACCTATCATGTACAGTAAGCCAAATCCATTCAGCTCTATGCACCCTTTTGCTCTCTGTAATTCTCCCTCGCCTCCTGCGTTCATTTGTCTCGAGGTTCCTCCTTGTCACTTCCTTGCAGCCTACCTTCGTTCCCACGTCATGATCTGTGTGTCTCGTCTCCCCGCGTTCTCTCTGATTCCCTGGCTGCGTCTTGGATCTCGACCTCCCGCCTGGACACGGACTTTGACGCCTCGCTATTGCCCCGACTTCCTGCCTGTCTCACGGACCTCTGAGCTTGTCTTGCCCCCCTTGGAATTCCGCACCTCGTTCAACACTTCCAGGTAGCACTCAGCATTTAATTCCACACACAGTCGCACACATACACATCTGAATTAGTCACACTTCATTTCCTATTGTATATAGATAAATAAATAGAGCTAAAACGACGTCCCTCCTGCCTGTGCCGTCTTCTTCCCTGTACAACCGTAACACTTAGGGCCTGATCTAATAAAGATTTGCATGTATTAAACAAGTGCAAACTTGATAGTCCACTCAAAGCTGTTCTACTAAACAGCTTTGAGTGGATTATGTCTCTTAAATGAGCACAATATCTCCGACGTGGGAAAACTTCTTGCAAAATGCATTATCTTGCATTGGATCATTCCAGAAGCACCATCACAACACTGCAGCACCTCCAAAAACATACTTTCAGCGTGCTAAAAGTAGGTTCTGTTATCTAGATCATAGTTTAGCATAGAAAAGGTTTTATATACTAAATTTGTTTGTTGTAAAACGCCACAGGTTGGACCATATGATGCCATAAATGTGGAGGGAAATGAGTTTCTCTGTGGTGACGGCTGGTGTACACGCCATAACCTTCTTTAAATAGTGCGGTCTAACGACTTTTGCACTTTGCATCATTTAAGTCCCTTGCTTCAGTGGATCCCTAAGATCAATATCATTTACTTGCCTGTACCCAGTTTGTCATTAATCTCAACTGTGAACGTGTCTGTCTCTAAAAATACTTAATGTGACAACATGCAATGTGGCATGTCCTAATAAACTGTTATGACAAAGACAAAAAAAAAAACGACATGCGCCTTCCTGCCATCATGCAAGATTAATTAACATTACAGAGGCTTTGGTTCATCCATCCATACATTTTCTGTGTCACTTATTCTAAAGTGCATGCTTTTGAAATGTGGGAGGAAGCCGCAGCACCACCAGGGAATCCACACAAACAATATTGTTAATATGGAAGCCCCATATAAACTATATGTAAATATATTGCAATTATATCTAAAGTCAAAGAACTGCTTAATGAGAACAAAACATTTGTTTTATTATTTTATACTGTTCCCTGGTTCTCCCATACATGACCTATGGCCTACAAGTGTGGGGAAACACTGATAAACCCAATCTTAATCCAATTAGTACCATTCAAAAAAGAGTGATCCGCATTGTGAATAAAGTGGCTTACAGGGCACATACAAATGAGCTTTTCATTAAATTTAAATCACTACAATTGAAGGATTTGGTCCACTTTAAGATAGCACAATTTATCCATCCATCCATCCATCCATTTTCTTCCGCTTGTCCCTTTTGGGGTCGCGGGGGGTGCTGGAGCTTATCCCAGCTGCATTTAAGCAGAAGGCGGGGTACATCCTGGACAAGTCGCCACCTCATCGCAGGGCCAACACAGATAGACAGACAACATTCACACTCACATTCACACACTAGGGCCAATTTAGTGTTGCCAATCAACCTATCCCCAGGTGCATGTCTTTGGAAGTGGGAGGAAGCCGGAGTACCCGGAGGGAACCCACGCAGTCACAAACATGCAAACTCCACACAGAAACCCCTGAGCCCAGGGATCGAATCCAGGACCTTCACATTGTGAGGCACATGCACTAACCCCTGTTCCACCGTAGCACAATTTATATATAACATAAACAATAACAAGTTACAAGTGTGTATACAGATATATAAATATATATTTATAAGAACGAGACTGTTTATAATTTCTGAAAAAAATAAATGTTTAAAAAAACCTACCTGAGAACGAGTGCAAAGCAGAATTGTGTGTCTTTTGTTGGGATTAATGTATGGAATAATTTGGACCAAGAGTGAAACGACTGTAAAACTTTAAATAAATTGAGAATTATTTTGAAGGAATCACTTGTAAAAAAAAAAAATTGTGAACGGATGCTTAGGATGTAAAATTAACATGTCGGAACTTTTTCATTTTTTTAAAAATTTTATTTTGTGATTGATGGAAAACAAAACAATGTATCAATGCATGCATAAGACATTAGTGGGTTTTTTTTTCCTGTAAATACACTGGGATAGGTTTATTAAGCTTTAGCTTCTGCCTATTCCATTTCAGACTATATGTAGATTTAAAAATGTCTTCTCTTTATGTGTCAAAATGTTAAAAAATGTCTTAAAAAAAAAAGTATGAAAATATTTGATGGAAAAAGCAGTGTCCAATCAGACAGCTCCTATGTAACTCCCAATGCAATAGTCACATTCCCGAGCTGGCATATTTACACGGGGATCAGAGCGCCGGCGGAGTATTTGATCAGATGGTTGGGATGTCATTTCCTAAAGGGACAGTGTATATTTACATGGAATCTGGGGATTGCTCTTGTACGATGTGATGAATTAACCAGCATTGTATCCCTCGATTTATTCTTCTCATTAGCCTCGTTTCCACTAACATTTCCAGGACCTTTTATGACAAGATATCTGTTAATATATATATTTTTTTATAAGTAAGTTTTCTTTTTGAATGGGTATTTTGTTTCCTGTGTTCTTATTTACAACATTGTTGGGTAGATAAGAAAAATATATGTAATACCAAACAAATGTGTCTAGATATATTAACAAATAAAATATATTTTTTCATATCTTTGCAAGTAAATAAAATATACAATTGCACTGAAAAGTCCAACTTCATTACTTAGTACTTTTCCAGGGAAAGATTTATGTCAGGGGGAAAGTTTTTTTTAAAATTGTATATATTTATTTATTTTACTCAGGTAAAGCCAGTGGAAACATGCCAAGCAAAATTTTTTAGATTCCAAGATGAGAAAACCTCCTGTGGTGGAAAAGGTACTATTGGTATTTTGGCCAGAAAATGTTAGTACATTAACAGTATTTGAATGGTTAACCCTTAAAGGGGAACATTATCACCAGACCTATGTAAGCGTCAATATATACCTTGATGTTGCAGAAAAAAGACCATATATTTTTTTAACCAATTTCCGAACTCTAAATGGGTGAATTTTGGCGAATTAAACGCCTTTCTATTATTCGCTCTCGGAGCGATGACGTCACAACGTGGCGTCACATCGGGAAGCAATCCGCCATTTTCTCAAACACCGAGTCAAATCAGCTCTGTTATTTTCCGTTTTTTCGACTGTTTTCCGTACCTTGGAGACATCATGCCTCGTCGGTGTGTTGTCGGAGGGTGTAACAACACGAACAGGGACGGATTCAAGTTGCACCAGTGGCCCGAAGATGCGAAAGTGGCAAGAAATTGGACGTTTGTTCCGCACACTTTACCGACGAAAGCTATGCTACGACAGAGATGGCAAGAATGTGTGGATATCCTGCGACACTCAAAGCAGATGCATTTCCAACGATAAAGTCAAAGAAATCTGCCGCCAGACCCCCATTAAATCTGCCGGAGTGTGTGAACAAGTCAGGGACAAAGGACCTCGGTAGCACGGCAAGCAATGGTGGCAGTTTGTTCCCGTAGACGAGCGAGCTAAACCCCCTGGATGTCTTGGATCACACCGTCCCTTATGCCACCGAAGATGATCAGGAGAAGAATATCGACCCTAGCTTCCCTGGCCTGCTGACATGAGGGTATGTCTACAGAATATATTAATTGATGAAAATTGGGCTGTCTGCACTCTCAAAGTGCATGTTGTTGCCAAATGTATTTCATATGCTGTAAACCTAGTTCATAGTTGTTAGTTTCCTTTAATGCCAAACAAACACATACCAATCGTTGGTTAGAAGGCGATCGCCGAATTCGTCCTCGCTTTCTCCCGTGTCGCTGGCTGTCGTGTTGTTTTCGTCGGTTTCGCTTGCATACGGTTCAAACCGATATGGCTCAATAGCTTCAGTTTCTTCTTCAATTTCGTTTTCGCTACCTGCCTCCACACTACAACCATCCGTTTTAATACATTCGTAATCTGTTGAATCGCTTAAACCGCTGAAATCCGAGTCTGAATCCGAGCTAATGTCGTTATAGCTTGCTGTTCTTTCCGCCATGTTTGTTTGTGTTGGCTTCACTATGTGACGTCACAGGAAAATGGACGGGTGTTTATAACGATGGTTAAAATCAGGCACTTTGAAGCTTTTTTTAGGGATATTTAGTGATGGGTAACATTTTGAAAAAAACTTCGAAAAATATAATAAGCCACTGGGAACTGATTTTTAATGGTTTTAACCATTCTGAAATTGTGATAATATTCCCCTTAAATACGTCAATTAACCATATTCAGTTACTCATAATAAATATGGATTGCAAAGTATAGAACTAGAGCCATCTAGTGTCTTTTAGATAAACATAAAAGAGGTAAACATGTATTTGTTATACTGCAACATAAAAACAATAGTGAATATTGGTATGACTACAATATAATAATTATTGCTAATATTACCCAAAACAACACAACAATATAAATTTGTTTCAGTGTTCAAAGGGGTAACACAACCTAAGGTGTGTAATATCTGTAGTATGTTACTACCCCAGGGTAAAACAAAACAATTATGTCACACCATTGTGCCACAAGATAACATAGCACAAAGACAGTGGTGGGATTTAAAAACACACACAAACAATGCTGTGATTTCACCCTCCATTGAGCTCATGTCCCTTGGGGGGCATATATTTGCAAGTCTAAATGCGACCTCCTAACCTCTTTAAAAATTATAGCAAAAATGATTGCTATTACAGCCCTGAATGTCTGACCCCTTTATGAAATTCACTGAGGCTCTGCACATGGATCTCACACAGTGCAGGCATATTCATGGTCATAAACAAAAAATTTATTTATTTAGTTCTTACTATATGCTGTTTTAGTTCTTTGTCGATGTTGCACATATACACAATTAAGAATAGTGTTTGCCTGCCAGCCTAAACTCTATGTGTGTATTCTTTCTTTCTTCATCTTGTGTTGGATTTGTATCACTAATGATCTGACTGTTATGGTCAAAAAAGAGCATAAATAAGACACATTAACAAACATCAATTACACACTCACACACAAACATAAGGCAACGTGGTGCCGATATCATAAAATATTAAATCCACAATAAGTCTGCTGGAATCTAAAATGTCAAGAATTTGAGTCCTTAGTCTTTAGATACAATAAAATACCAGTGGTGGGCCGTGCGTTTCCCACCTAGGCCTTCAGGGATGTCCTGTGTCTAATGATTACCTCTCAAAATACCATAATTGATGTCACCACATGACCATTACTGGAGAAATACTATACAGAAACACATTTACACACTACTGTGCATTGAATAACCCCCAAAAGTGTACAAAAAAGGTTATTTTCTGGCAAATTTAAAAATCAATAAACCCGCATCAGCAATTAAAACACATCTTATGTGGTACTGTGGTATTGCAAAAAACATTTTAAACGTGAACAAATAAAGAAATAAAATATCTGAACTCACAATTTGTAGAACCCATTCGAGCTTCCAGGGTTGGCAGACATCGTCTCACAAGATGTCGTTTCTCTTTAAATATCCTTTTTTAAAATGGCCTTGCAAATATACGTGTTGTCTTGTCTAATCATAAAAGGTGCAGACGAGGCATATTTGCTGAGTTCTTAAAGTTTACTCCACAGTGTGTTCATCAAAAACATCCAGCTGCCGGCATGTCTACATTCAACAACCTAAATGGGGCTACTGGCATGCTCTTTACTACTGTGGCATGCTGGGTAATGGAGTTATTATGTTATTTAGCTCATAACATCAAAATATATATCTGCCTTAGGCCAGCATGGCAACATAAGCTAGCTGAATTCTGATTGGATAAAAAAACTCAAACCTAAAAACAACAGCGCTGGAAGGAGCATAATATGACATGAAGAGAATATGAATACTCTTAGATATTTAGAGAAAATAACTTAAAAATTACTTGTATCCTTAATTATGATCATGATTTCTGGTTATGTTAGGCCAGCACAGAAGGGCCTTACTGGCCCTGATGGCACACCACTGATAAAATACAACAAGTATATAGCAAAAATACCAGGAGTTAAAGGGAAACATTATCAACAGACCTATGTAAGCGTCAATATATACCTTGATGTTGCAGAAAAAAGACCATATATTTTTTTAACCGATTTCCGAACTCTAAAGGGGTGAATTTTGGCGAATTAAACGCCTTTCTATTATTTGCTCTCGGAGCGATGACGTCACAACGTGACGTCACATCGGGAAGCAATCCGCCATTTTCTCAAACACACTACAAACACCGAGTCAAATCAGCTCTGTTTTTTTCCTTTTTTTCGACTGTTTTCCGTACCTTGGAGACATCATGCCTCGTCGGTGTGTTGTCGGAGGGTGTAACAACACAAACAGGGACGGATTCAAGTTGCACCAGTGGCCCAAAGATGCGAAAGTGGCAAGAAATTGGACGTTCGTTCCGCACACTTTACCGACGAAAGCTATGCTACGACAGAGATGGCAAGAATGTGTGGATATCCTGCGACACTCAATGCAGATGCATTTCCAACTGCACTGGACATTTGGCAAAAACATGCACTTTGAGAGTGCATGTTGTTGCCAAATGTATTTCATATTCTGTAAACCTAGTTCATAGTTGTTAGTTTCCTTTAATGCCAAACAAACACATACCAATCGTTGGTTAGAAGGCGATCGCCAAATGCGTCCTTGCTTTCTCCCGTGTCGCTGGCTGTCGTGTCGTTTTCGTCGGTTTCGCTTGCATACGGTTCAAACCGATATGGCTCAATAGCTTCAGTTTCTTCTTCAATTTCGTTTTCGCTACGTGCCTCCACACTACAACCATCCGTTTCAATACATGCGTAATCTGTTGAATCGCTTAAGCCGCTGAAATCAGAGTCTGAATCCGAGCTAATGTCGCTATACTTTGCTGTTCAATCCGCCATGTTTGTTTGTATTGGCATCACTGTGTGATGTCACAGGAAAATGGACGGGTGTATATAACGATGGTTAAAATCAGGCACTTTGAAGCTTTTTTTAGGGATATTGCGCGATGGGTAAAATTTTGAAAAAAACTTCGAAAAATAAAATAAGCCACTGGGAACTGATTTTTAATGGTTTTAACCCTTCTGAAATTGTGATAATGTTCCCCTTTAATAATACAATAAATCTAATAAAAAAAACTAAAATGTGATTAATTAATTACTATTCATGAGTCTGGTTGGGGTGGGTACTAAGATGGACATTGCTCTCTTAGTTCTGAGGGAAATCGACCTGTACTTGCGACCCGAGGGGAGTGGGCTGTACTGACTGTGGCGTGTATGATGTCAGTGACTAATTGCATACCTTCATTTCTGACTCTTTTGTCGTAGATGAGTGAGAGTAGCTCCTGTTTTATTCCAATAATTGTACTGCTAAGCTGGATGATGTTATTGAGTGTGCACTGGTGCATGGTGCTGAGTGACGCACTCTACGAGCCTTTTCTGTTGAATGACATAACTGACCTAATAAGGCATTTGTAGAAGATCAACAATACTGACTTTTGAAGAAAATAAAGACGTTGCTGACATTTATTGAAAAGTTCTCTTTTGATTTGAAATGGGAATTTGTTGCGGTTCTAATGTAATTTTTTTATGGTTTGACTTGTTCTATTGAGCCATTGTTGATGTGGTGTGTTGATAGTGTGTTGTTCTTTACTAAAATCAATTACCATTTTTTGGATGTATTGGAGGTATCAGCAGTTGTGTTTACACCAATCAGCAAATGAGTCAATTTCTGCTTTTAATTGTCCTTCAATGTTAGTAGTGTCATCTAAATATTTAAGATAGATGATTCCAGGAATAGGGTGTTTGCAATCATTGGTGTACAACCCTTTGCAAAAATTATGAAATCACCAGACTTGGAGGATGTTCATTCATCATCATGGATGTTCATTCAATTCATAATTTTGTAGAAAAAAAAGATATCAGACACAAAACTACCTGCTGTGAGACATTACATGATGTTGGTAGTGTACAACGTCTTGTGCTAATAGAAATGGTAATAAAGAAATTAGTGTTTTCACCTCTTTATTTAAACCAATTATGTATAGTACCCATAAGAGTACCAATGAATTCCGGTATCAATAAAGAATATCAATATTGCTATCGGTATTGATGAAATTCTAAGGATATACATGCCTTATCCTCACACAGGTAAAAAAACAACAAAAAAAAACACTGTTCTAGGTAAATTAGACAATAGGCCCTTTTCCACCGCAGGAACTTTTACAGGAACTTTCCAACTTACACGGCTAAATAAAGTTCCCCCTGTATTTCCACCAAAAACTACCTGGGTAAATGTAGTTCTTTGGAAACCTTTCAGAGTTCTTCCTTGCTAGGTGTGACTTTCCTAAGCGACCAGGAACCTTTTCAGGGGCGGGCTGGGCTATCAAACGCTGATTGGTTGAACACAGTTGGTGGCGTTCCTAAAACTTCTCTATCAAACACCATTGGAATATACGCGGCAACTTGTTTATTTCTTATTTTTTGTGTATTTCTATTACAACAAACTTGACAACTTTCGAAATGCAATAACTTTTGTGGGGCATCTTTGTGCTGAAGAACGCTGATCAGTGGATCTATTTTGGAGTGTTTTTACTAGTCTGTAATCTGTATGCAGTTTATTATTGTTTATTATTTTTTTACAAACTTAATTTCAATACGCAAAGCTATGAGAAGTGGATGGACTCTTTTAAATGTATTCACAGAGGAGTATGAAGCCGGACACGAAGCAGAGTGAATGATTGCTTTGTATTTCATTTACTGACATTTTAGTAAATGAACTGTGACATAATATTGTCTGTTTATTTACATGGTATCAGTGTAAAAATATACTACACCACTTCTCCATACGTCATCAGCCTGATTTGTATTTTTGTATACCATGAACTGTGAAATGCGGTGGAAACACAAATTGGACACTTCTACAGGAACCTATAGATCCAAGAACCAGACGTTCCAGGAAAAGGGCTTAATTGTTCAGCGTTATGCATTCTGTAATTTAATCTCTAAGTCGGGTGTCGGCAACCTGCGACTCTAGAGCCACATGCGGCTCTTTAGCACTGCCCGAGTAGCTTCCTGGAAGTTTTTTAAAAATGTATGGAAATTAGGGATGTCCGATAATGGCTTTTTGCCGATATCCGATATTCCGATATTGTCCAACTCCTTAATTACCGATACCGATATCAACCTATACCGATATCTACCGATATATACAGTTGTGGAATTAACACAATATTATGCCTAATTTGGACAACCAGGTATGGTGAAGATAAGGTACTTTTTAAAAAAAAAGATAAAATAAGATAAATAAATTAAAAACATTTTCTTGAATAAAAAAGAAAGTAAAACAATATAAAAACAGTTACCGGTACATAGAAACTATCCATCCATCCATCCATCTTCTTCCGCTTATCCGAGGTCGGGTCGCGGGGGCAGCAGCCTAAGCAGGGAAGCCCAGACTTCCCTCTCCCCAGCCACTTCGTCCAGCTCCTCCCGGGGGATCCCGAGGCGTTCCCAGGCCAGCCGGGAGACATAGTCTTCCCAACGTGTCCTGGGTCTTCCTCGTGGCCTCCTACCGGTCGGACATGCCCTAAACACCTCCTTAGGGAGGCGCTCGGGTGGCATCCTGACCAGATGCCCGAACCACCTCATCTGGCTCCTCTCGATGTGGAGGAGCAGCGGCTTTAGTTTAAGCTCCCCCCGGATGACAGAGCTTCTCACCCTATCTCTAAGGGAGAGCCCCGCCACCCGGCGGAGGAAACTCATTTCGGCCGCTTGTACCCGTGATCTTGTCCTTTCGGTCATAACCCAAAGCTCATGACCATAGGTGAGGATGGGAACGTAGATCGACCGGTAAATTGAGAGCTTTGCCTTCTGGCTCAGCTCCTTCTTCACCACAACGGATCGATACAGCGTCCGCATTACTGAAGACGCCGCACCGATCCGCCTGTCGATCTCACGATCCACTCTTCCCTCACTCGTGAACAAGACTCCGAGGTACTTGAACTCCTCCACTTGGGGCAAGATCTCCTCCCCAACCCGGAGATGGCACTCCACCCTTTTCCGGGCGAGAACCATGGACTCGGACTTGGAGGTGCTGATTCTCATCCCAGTCGCTTCACACTCAGCTGCGAACCGATCCAGTGAGAGCTGAAGATCCTGGCCAGATGAAGCCATCAGGACCAAATCATCTGCAAAAAGCAGAGACCTAATCCTGCAGCCACCAAACCGGATCCCCTCAACACCTTGACTGCGCCTAGAAATTCTGTCCATAAAAGTTATGAACAGAATCGGTGACAAAGGGCAGCCTTGGCGGAGTCCAACCCTCACCGGAAACGTGTCCGACTTACTGCCGGCAATGCGAACCAAGCTCTGACACTGATCATACAGGGAGCGGACCGCCACAATCAGACAGTCCGAAACCCCATACTCTCTGAGCACTCCCCACAGGACTTCCCGAGGGACACGGTCGAATGCCTTCTCCACAAAGCACATGTAGACTGGTTGGGCAAACCACCACCTCGGTCTGCCAATCCAGAGGTACTGCCCCCGATGTCCACGCGATGCTGCAGAGTCTTGTCAACCAAGACAGCCCTACAGCATCCAGAGCCTTAAGGAACTCCGGGCGGATCTCATCCACCCCCGGGGCCTTGCCACCGAGGAGCTTTTTAACTACCTCAGCAACCTCAGCCCCAGAAATAGGAGAGCCCACCACAGATTCCCCAGGCACTGCTTCCTCATAGGAAGACGTGTTGGTGTATTGAGGAGGTCTTCGAAGTATTCCCTCCACCGATCCACAACTTCCGCAGTCGAGGTCAGCAGAACACCATCCGCACCATACACGGTGTTGGTAGTGCACTGCTTCCCCTTCCTGAGGCGGCGGATGGTGGTCCAGAATCGCTTCGAAGCCGTCCGGAAGTCGTTTTCCATGGCTTCCCCGAACTCCTCCCATGTCCGAGTTTTTGCCTCCGCGACCGCTGAAGCCGCACACCGCTTGGCCTGTCGGTACCTGTCCGCTGCCTCAGGAGTCCCATGAGCCAAAAGAACCCGATAGGACTCCTTCTTCAGCTTGACGGCATCCCTCACCGCCGGTGTCCACCAACGGGTTCTAGGATTACCGCCACGACAAGCACCAACTACCTTGCGGCCACAGCTCCAATCAGCCGCCTCGACAATAGAGGTGCGGAACATGGTCCACTCGGACTCAATGTCCAGCACCTCCCTCGTGACATAGAAACTAGTAATTAATGAAAATTAGTAAAATTAACTGTTAAAGGTTAGTACTATTAGTGGACCAGCAGCACGCACAATCATGTGTGCTTTCGGCAGAGCCGGCCCAAGGCATAAGCGTACTAAGCGCTTGCTTAGGGCCCCGCGGCCACCAGGGGGCCCCCAAAAGCAATTAACAAAAAATTTGTATTTTTTTATTTTTTGCATTTTTTATTTTTTGCATGTATGAGTCCGACTGATGATTTCTAAATGATCAAAGATATATTATTGTACAAAAACACAATTTTAGGTCAACAGAGTGCTGCCAGAGCCGCAATGAGTTTATAGTAGGTGTGTGAATGATCAACAATCAATATTATTGGCAGAAATGCAGGGCCCCAAAATCAAAAAAGATACCAATAATAAAAAAAATGATATCTATTTCCGATATTACATTTTAACGCATTTATCGGCCGATAATATCGGCCTGCCGATATTATCGAACATCCCTAATGGAAATGGGAAAAAATTAGGGGGAAAATATATTTTTTTGTTTTAATATGGTTTCTGTAGGACGACAAAACTGACACAAACCTTCCTGGTTGTTAGAAATCTCACTGTTTGAATTAAACATGCTTCACTGATGAGAGTATTTGGCGAGTGCCATTTTGTCCTACTAATTTTGTCGGTCATTGAACTCATCGTAGTTTGTCTACATGTACAACATTCTACGATGCTGCAACAGAAAGATGTGTTTTATGCCACTCCTTTTTTGTCTCATATTGTCCACCAAACCTTTTATGCTGTGAGCTTTGTTGATGTTATTGACTTGTGCAGAGTGCTCATCAGGCATATTTGGTCAGTACATGACTGCAAGCTAATCAATGCCAACATGCTATTTAGGCTGGCTGTATGTACATATTGCATCTTTATGCCTCGTTTGTAGGTATCCATCCACCCATTTTCTACCGCTTAATCCCTTCGGGGTCGCGGGGGGCGCTGGAGCCTATCTCAGCTGCAATTGGGCAGAAGGTGGGGTCAAGTCGCCACCTCATCGCAGGGCCAACACAAATAGACAGACAACATTCACACTCACATTCACACACTAGGGCCAATTTTAGTGTTGCCAATAAACCTATCCCCAGATGCATGTCTTTGGAGGTGGGAGGAAGCCGGAGTACCCGGAGGGAACCCACGCAGTCACGGGCAGAACATGCAAATGTTTGTAGGTATATTTGAGCTAATTTAATTTCCTTTAATTATGTCCTTTGTGTATTTTATTTATATTTGTGTGTCCCTTGACACAATGTTTGTATGCAATAATGGCTGCATTTCGGATAGTTGTTTGTATTCCATGTTGTTATGGACCACAGCAAACGTTACCCAGCTTGCAAAGATTGTAAAAAAACCATTAGAAGAAGACGGCCTGACGTGTCCTTTAACTTGGACACACACATCTATACCTTTGGCCATTATAAGCCTGTAATGTCCAGGAGTTATCCGAAGCCTAATGTTTTCCGATGTAAAAATGTGTAGAAATTTAAATTTTTAACATTTCTGACAACGAAGATTTGCGTCAGCCTGCGACACAGTCATTTTTATAGCTAATATAGACACATCATGTGTTGCCTTCATTATAACACTCATAAAACAGATTTTATTTTGTATTTTTGGTCCAATATGGCTCTTTCAACATTTTGGGTTGCCAACCCCAGCCCTAAGTGAAGAGTAGTGTCTTGTTTGCCATTGAGTACTAAGCAAGGCAATTCTACTTAGAGTTTGATGTGCGGGACAAGGCAATTTAGATATGTGTGCCTGGACCAAGGAACGAGCTGAGAGTGTAAATATTGTAAAGTGCCTTAAAGCGACTAGCTGTAGCAGAGGGAGGTAATAACCAAAGAAGAAATGTGTTATTCCCAAAAACAAAACATAAAATGTTTTCATTACATTTTACTCAATAATGCAAAACTACCAGTGGGAGACACACATGATTTTCTTTAGGCATTTAAGGGTCTCCCTGGTGGTTGTTTGAAGGATGAAAGCAAATCAATGCAGTCATTGTATTGCTTTCCTAAATGAAGTCACACAGCTATGTTTTTTCCAAATATGCTCATCTCAGTGTTATCGCTCACACTGTTCTGTGACAATATGAGAAGTGTGAGCCCCTCTGCTCATGGCATAGATTCACTCACTAAATGTAAACACCTGGAGCGCTGCTGTGCTCCTTCTAATTAAAACTCGGTCTGTCTAATGAGAGACGTGCCTGTCAGGCCCCTGCACTACTCATTAAAATACTACTATTCAGGGCCTCTTTTACCCCAGTGCACGGTCGGATATATCAAACTATCTCCTGTGTTTGTTCGCAGCATTTTCTGGGAAAGTTTCTTGTCTTCTATACCAGGGGTACTTAACCTTTTTAACCTCGGGGCCCAACTTTTCAACTATAGAGGGGCTCGTGGCCCACTCAAATATTAACATTAATTTAGTAATCTTACTTTTGATGTTTGTTGCATTCAATAATCATATCCAAATTAATTACTAGAGGTGGGGGAAATAATCAATTTTTAGATCCATCACAATTCGGACATGGATGGTTATAAAATCGATTAGTAAACAAAAATAATCGATTTAATTATTGTAAACAAAGTAATGCAGACAGTTCTAAAATTTGTCTGACTGCAGTGAGCCACTTCACAGAGATTCGGGCACTTATCTTCCAGTTTTGCATGCATTTTCATTAATTTAATGAATGTGATGGGAATTAATTCAACTTTTTCTTATTACAAATGCACTATGATTCAATATTACAGTCAATTATTGGACCAAAACAAAAACAGAATGAGAGCAACATGAGGCATCCTAAATAGCATTATTAAAATGGTGCTAAAAAGGACTATCCTAAATACTTCTTAGATGGAAATGTAAAAACTGACAATATGAACAAAGTAGTTGAAAGCTTCAATAAGTACTTTGTGAACATTGGACCAAATCTGGAGGAAAATATTCCAGATACTGAGTCAGTTGAAGACTTGAATGACACCATAGATAGAAACCCCAACTCTATGTTCCTCGAAGAAGTGACAAAAGAGGAAATAATCAATATTGTGAAAAAATGTAAATCGAAGACCTCAACTGATTGCAACAAAATTGATATGAAAACGATAAAAAAGTTTATTGAAGAGATTTCAGAACCTTTAACATATATCAGCAACCTATCATTTCAAACAGGCACATTCTCAGATAAAATGAAAATAGCAAAAATTGTGCCGATTTATAAGACTAGTGAAAAACACCAGTTTACAAACTACAGACTTGTTTCTCTACTTCCACAATATTCTAAAATTATTGAAAAACTGTTTAACAACATATTACACAAATTCATGAATAAAAACGAAACACTCACAGACAACCAATACGGATACAGAGCCAACATCTCAACATCAATGTCATTAATCGAAATAAGATAACCAATGCAATCAATAGCAAAAAATGCACTTACAAACAGCTAAAAGTATGTACAAAGCAAACTATAACCTGCTAACCAAGAATGTGCAACAATTCTTCTCAACAAAAGAGGAGAAATATAACCTAAGAGGAAAATCTAATTTAAAACATGTGTATGCTCGTACAACACTGAAAACCTTTAGTATATCAGTATGTGGAATTAATTTATGGAACAGATTAACCAAAGAAATCAAACAAAGCACCAATATGATTCAGTTTAAGACACTGTTCAAACTACAAGTGTTCACAAAGTACACAGAACAATAATTATGATGAACATCTTGAACCCATTTTTTCCCCCTTTTTTTTTTTTATTGAGACAAAGATTATTTATGTATTTGATATTTGTTTGCTTACTATGGTATATTATTTATTTATTATTTATTTGTTCACTGTTCTGTTACAGAGAACAAGTAAATTGGACACAATTGATATGGTATGAAAAAGGGTAGGAGTTAATAAGTTCTGCTTCTTCCTACTCCTTTTCAGACGTGCTGTAATGAAACAACTGGAATTGTGTGATGCATTACATTGTATCATATGCATGTTTGAAATAAACTGAAACTGAACTGAACTCTTTTTAAAAGTTGCAAGAGATAAACGCTTATTTAGTGAAACAAAAAGAAATGTAAAACTGCATCAATATACATAAATTAAAGATGCATTAATAATCGATTTTTAAACGACTCGTAGCTCCTGAATGTAAACATAATTGAATTGTGAGGTGCCCAAAGATTTTCACCTCTACCAATTACAGTTTACAACCTTGTCGAATGATATAAAAGCAAATGTTATCACAAAGATTATTATTTATTTATCGCATAAATCTTAAGCTTAGTTCAGGCTGATTAGAAAAATAAGTACTAACCAAATATACTGCAATGACTCATAAATAACTGACTGTTGGGGTCGAGGCGAGAGAGCAGTAGTTATTAGCCGGTGAGTTTATTATCAGACTTCTTTCCACAACAACAACAACCACGCTTTTCCTCCAGAAGTGTGTCCCCTTATAACTGGTCACACTTGACCTATTCACCAATTCCCAATCTGGTAATGAGAACAATTAGTGCCCCACAGGGCAGCTTTTAGCGAGCGATGAAACCATTCACAGAGTGTGCTTGAGGGTGATAAGCATTAGTGCGATGCAGCTGTACTACCAGTCCTACAGCCATTGCGTTCCACAGCTCTGAAGTGAACTGAGCTCCTCTGTCTGACTTCAGGTCAGACGGTGTGCCAAACCGTGAGACCCAGTTGAAAATAAAAGCCCAAGCAGTCTCGCCCGTTGTTGTGGACGAGAGTGGAACTACTTCCGGCCATCTGGTAGTTGTGTCCACCATAGTGAGGAGATGAGTGCACCCACGAGAGGAGGGCATTGGACCCACCAGGTCCACATGCACATGGTTGACCTGCCGATCCAGCACCTGGTAGGGTTCCAGCGGTGTCCTGATGTGCTTGTGGACCTTGGCCCGCTGGCAAGACACACATGCAGCTGCCCACCCCCTGACATCCTTCCGCATGACTGGCCAGACGAATTTGGTGCTAACCAGCCTCACAGATGCCTTCACGCCGTGGTGAGAGACCAGCAGAAATGTCACAGAGCAATGTGGAACCATTGCCATGGCAGTTAACATCTACAAACTGCAAACCGGTTATCGCTGTGCGCCAGGCCTGAAGACCTGGATCCTTGCTCTAATCCGCTGCCATCTCCGCTAAGTCGAGACCCAGGTGTACAGCACTGACAAGCACCCGTGACAGACAGTTCGCTCCTTCATGATGCTTTCCGGCCACATGCCTAATTTTCGTAGTGAACTCGGAGATAGATGCAAGCTGGCGTTGCTGGCGGGAACACCAGGGGTCTGAAGTTTTAGCCATTGCAAAAGTCAGAGGTGTGTGGTCCACAAAACCGGTGAGATCGCGACTCTCCAACAAGAACCTGAAACGGCGTGTCGCCAGGAACAAGGCCAGGAGCTCCCAGTCAAAACTGCTGTATTTAAAAAAGTCAAATACAAATAAGGCAACGAGAAGTATCCTACACTTGTCTTTTGTGAAGTAAATCTGAACAGCCGATATGGGCATCGACATCAACTATATGATTTGCCTGAGAAGCTGGACAGGACAAAAAATAAATAAATAAATAAATACAAATAATTAAAAAAAAAAAAAAACTCCAGACTTCTTCTGTTTGTTTGATATTGTCATTACTGCCACAAGTGGTGAAAATGTGTATTACAACTGAGTACCGCTGCGGCCCACAGCTGAAAAACAGATATTTATTGGCGGCCATTCAGCGGGTGGTCCTGGCCAAACAATACCTGTAGCTACAAAAATGACAAATTCCGACACAGCTTCTCATTGACGGGCGCTTTAATGGCTTCTTAAACGCAGTGAAAACTTAGAACACCATCCATCCAGCCATCCATCTTCTTCCGCTTATCCGAGGTCGGGTCGCGGGGGCAGCAGCCTAAGCAGGGAAGCCCAGACTTCCCTCTCCCCAGCCACTTCGTCCAGCCCCTCCCGGGGGATCCCGAGGCGTTCCCAGGCCAGCCGGACGTGCCCTAAACACCTCCCGAGGGAGGCGATCGGGTGGCATCCTGACCAGATGCCCGAACCACCTCATCTGGCTCCTCTCGATGTGGAGGAGCAGCGGCTTTACTTTGAGCTCCACCCGGATGACAGAGCTTCTCACCCTATCTCTAAGGGAGAGCCCTGCCACCCGGCGGAGGAAACTGATTTCGGCCGCTTGTACCCGTGATCTTGTCCTTTCGGTCATAACCCAAAGCTCATGACCATAGGTGAGGATGGGAACGTAGATCGACCGGTAAATTGAGAGCTTTGCCTTCCGGCTCAGCTCCTTCTTCACCACAACGGATCGATACAGCGTCCGCATTACTGAAGATGCCGCACCGATCCGCCTGTCGATCTCACGATCCACTCTTCCCTCACTCGTGAACAAGACTCCGAGGTACTTGAACTCCTCCACTTGGGGCAGGGTCTCCTCCCCAACCCGAAGATGGCATTCCACCCTTTTCCGGGCGAGAACCATGGACTCGGACTTGGAGGTGCTGATTCTCATCCCAGTCGCTTCACACTCGGCTGCGAACCGATCCAGCGAGAGCTGACGATCCTGGCCAGATGAAGCCATCAGGACCACATCATCTGCAAAAAGCAGAGATCTAATCCTGCAGCCACCAAACCAGATCCCCTCAACGCCCTGACTGCGCCTAGAAATTCTGTCCATAAAAGTTATGAACAGAATCGGTGACAAAGGGCAGCCTTGGCGGAGTCCAACCCTCACTGGAAACGTGTCCGACTTACTGCTGGCAATGCGGACCAAGCTCTGACACTGACCATACAGGGAGCGGACCGCCAAAATCAGACAGTCCGATACCCCATACTCTCTGAGCACTCCCCACAGGACTTCCCGAGGGACACGGTCGAATGACTTCTCCAAGTCCACAAAAAACATGTAGACTGGTTGGGCAAACTCCCATGCACCCTCAAGGACCCTGCCGAGAGTATAGAGCTGGTCCACAGTTCCACGACCAGGACGAAAACCACACTGTTCCTCCTGAATCCGAGTTTCGACTATCCGGCGTAGCCTCCACTCCAGTACACCTGAATAGACCTTACCGGGAAGGCTGAGGAGTGTGATCCCACGATAGTTAGAACACACCCTCCGGTTCCCCTTCTTAAAGAGAGGAACCACCACCCCGGTCTGCCAATCCAGAGGTACCGCCCCCGATGTCCACGCGATGCTGCAGAGTCTTGTCAACCAAGACAGCCCCACAGCATCCAGAGCCTTAAGGAACTCCGGGCGGGTCTCATCCACCCCCGGGGCCTTGCCACCGAGGAGCTTTTTAACTACCTCAGCAACCTCAGCCCCAGAAATAGAAGAGCCCACCACAGAATCCCCAGGCACTGCTTCCTCATAGGAAGACGTGTTGGTGGGATTGAGGAGGTCTTCGAAGTATTCCCTCCACCGATCCACAACATCCGCAGTCGAGGTCAGCAGAACACCATCCTCACCATACACGGTGTTGATAGTGCACTGCTTCCCCTTGCTGAGGCGGAGGATGGTGGTCCAGAATCGCTTCGAAGCCGTCCGGAAGTCGTTTTCCATGGCTTCCCCGAACTCCTCCCATGTCCGAGTTTTTGCCTCCGCAACCGCTGAAGCCGCACACCGCTTGGCCTGTCGGTACCTGTCCGCTGCCTCAGGAGTCCTATGAGCCAAAAGAACCTGATAGGACTCCTTCTTCAGCTTGACGGCATCCCTCACCGCCGGTGTCCACCAACGGGTTCTAGGATTACCGCCACGACAGGCACCAACTACCTTGCGGCCACAGCTCCAATCAGCTGCCTCGACAATAGAGGCGCGGAACATGGTCCACTCGGACTCAATGTCCAGCACCTCCCTCGTGACATGTTCAAAGTTCTGGAAGAGAGTCCAGCCCCTATTGAGAGAACTGGTTCCAGAGCCCTTGCTGTGCGTCGAAGTGAGTCCGACTATATCTAGCCGGAACTTCTCAACCTCGCGCACTGGCTCAGGCTCCTTCCCCCCCAGCGAGGTGACGTTCCACGTCCCAAGAGCTAGCTTCTGTAGCCGAGGATCGGACCGCCAAGTGCCCTGCCGTCGGCTGCCGCCCAGCTCACACTGCACCCGACCTCTATGGCCCCTGCTATGGGTGGTGAGCCCATTGGAGGGGGGACCCACGTTGCCTCTTTGGGCTGTGCCCGGCCGGGCCCCATGGGGACAGGCCCGGCCACCAGGCGCTCGCCATCGTGCCCCACCTCCGGGCCTGGCTCCAGAGGGGGGGCCCGGTGACCCGCGTCCGGGCGAGGGAAATCTGGGTCCTTTATTTTTATTCGTCATGGAGATCTTCGAGCTGCTCTTTGTCTGATCCCTCACCTAGGACCAGTTTGTCTTGGGAGACCCTACCAGGGGGCATAAAGCCCCCGGACAACATAGCTCCTAGGATCATTGGGACACGCAAACTCCTCTACCACGGCAAGGTGGCAGCTCAGAGAGGAGAACTTAGAACACGACATACAAAAAACAAACAAAAAACAAAACAAAAAAAACTTGTAACCATTTAAAGTGTCTGAAGTTTTTTTTTTGTATGTCAACTTAGAACACGACATACAAAAACTTCAGACACTTTAAATGGTTACAAACAACGTGATTTGTAAAAGAAAATTACCTCGTGACCACCTGCCACTTTGGAGCTGCTCTTTGTCTGATCCCTCACCTAGGACCAGTTTGTCTTGGGAGACCCTACCAGGAGGCATAAAGCCCCCGGACAACATAGCTCCTAGGATCATTGGGACACGCAAACTCCTCTACCACGGTAAGGTGGCAGCTCAGAGAGGAGAACTTAGAACACGACATACAAAAAACAAACAAAAAACAAAACAAAAAAAACTTGTAACCATTTAAAGTGTCTGAAGTTTTTTTTTTTGTATGTCAACTTAGAACACGACATACAAAAACTTCAGACACTTTAAATGGTTACAAACAACGTGATTTGTAAAAGAAAATTACCTCGTGACCACCTGCCACTTTGGAGGGCCTTGGAAAATAAGTGTTGTACTTGTGAGTTCTAAACAAACATCGTAATTACAAAATTGAACTGCAAATAATATGTTTAGTGTTACATAAATGTGACAATTACCTTTTACACTTAGTAATTTGTCGAGTTGCTTCAGATGGCAAGAGCAGCGTCTCTTTCCATGTGTGCACAATATATGTCTCGCAGCCTCTCATATGCCACTACAAAACCACATGATAATGTCGGTATTTCGCGAAATTACAGAAACATTGTCATTAATCACATCTACGACCAAATAACAAACCTTTTACATACAAATGAACATTTATCACAAATAATAACACATTTTCATCAAAAAAATACTTAAGCATATCCATATTTTAACTGTTAAAACAAGTAGCCATTTTTGTTTGGCCCTTTGATGACACTTACAATACATGAAGTTTAGAAACACGGTCCTATACTACATTTTGACTAAAACAATGCAGGACAGTTCAAACTTAGTCACCAACATTGGCAGCCATTGTAAATATCCATCCGTTTCACAATCTGTGTTTACATTAGGCACAGGTGCGGTCAAACCTGAACAGATCAGCCAGTCAGACAAAGCTGATATGTTACAAACTCAGCTATGGCCAATTTTTAAAATTCAAATGAACTGAAAATGTGTTTCAGACTGTGGGAGGAGTACCTGGAGAAAATATATTCGAGCATACTGACAACATGTTAACTTCACACAAAAGATGGTCAATAAATACAAAAATAATCAAGGAGAATCAACTCAACCATTGTGCTGCTCACCACTAAATATGTTAATATATTCTGGGAAATGTCATACTCACATTCTTCTTGAGTGATGACAAGTCAAACTAATGAATAACCTTCAGCCCCAGTAAGTACGATTAGGTGCCCCCACTGACCCAGGCAATCAGAGAACGGTGGGTGAGAGGAATAGTATAAATTATGTTAATATTATAACAGAAACTTAAGCAACTTATGTTTACAGGAAAAACAATGTGCTACAAATTAAAGCATTCAATCACACTTTTCTGATTCTGTAACAGAACAGTCTCTGTGTGCTATTGTTCCTGGCACAGATAACACAGATGCACAATATGCATTGAGTGACATCAGCACACAACAGCCATAGACTGAAGAATATGTTGTGTGTAGTATTCTGCCAAACACTACCTCAATGCTAACTTGTGGAAATTACACTTTAACGACTGTTGTTGGCATTGATGGTAGAATTGCTTGTTTACATGTCAACAGTTGTTTTTCTCACTACGGTAGGGCACACCCTCATGGTATTGGAGTATACATATTTGGGATTTCAGCACCAGCCGCTAGACTATATCTGACCAATCTAAGTCTAAGAATAGATTTGACCAATTTAAGTCTATGAGCATGAACTGATGAAGCCTACTTGGATGAGAGGCAAAACGTCTTCTAAGACAAACCAAACAGTCCAGTTGCGATCGATTGCATGCCCTGAGATTACAATGACCTGAATGAATGACAACATCTATAGACAAGACAACTAATAATATATTTTTCACAAAAATACTCTGACTTGTTTCGTCGTAAAAAAATAAATAAAAAAGGAAACAAATTGAGTGTATTACACCAGGCACTGTCAAGAACACTGAACCTTTTTTTTTAATGAAGCAATGAATGGGGTAGAAGGGCCACAGAATTCCGAGCAATGGCCCTGCCTTATGGTATCACCTTTACACAAAGCATGTTTCACCAAGCATGTAATTTACTTGTCAACAGGTCCTGTTTTCCCCAGGAACCCAGGGATGTTGAAGTAGAGGGGTACAGTAAGTGGGGACCCTGGGATTGTGTAACGTTTGAAGATTTAAACATGTAAGCCAAAAAAAATTATGTCATGTGTGTTACTGTAATACAAAGTAAATATTTTCATTAAAGTTCAATAATAAGGTTGCTTGAATCAAATTTAAAATGTTTAATATCCTTTATCAAAATTGGTTCGTTCCACCTGAGTAGTGGCAAACCTAGCATCGAACACTTAACTCAACACTTCACTAAACTCAGATGTGATCATACTTGCCAACCCTCCCGGATTTTCCGGGAGACTCCCGAAATTCAGCGCCTCTCCCGAAAACCTCCCAGGACAAATTTTCTCCCGAAATTCAGGCGGACTCAGGTCCATGAGGACCTGAGTCCGCTAACCCACAATATAAACAGCATACCTGCTCAATCACGTTATAACTGTAGAATGATGGAGGGCGAGTTCTTGGTTACTTATGTGGGTTTATTGTTAGGCAGTTTCATTAACGTCCTCCCAGCGCGGCAACAACACACAACAACATCAGTCACGTTTTTGTGTACCATAAAGCAGTTTGTCTGCCGTAAACAGCAATGTTGTGACACTCTTAAACAGGACAATACTGCCATCTAGTGCATTTGATGAAAGCACTTTTGTGCGTGCCACACAGCAATGCATCATCAGAGAGGGTGTTCAGCATGGTTCGAAAAATAGTGACAGAAAATAGAACAAGGATGGACAATTCAACCCTTAACTCAACAATGAGTGTATGTGTGTGTATATGTGTAAATAAATGAACACTGAAATTCAAGTATTTATTTTATATATATATATATATATATATATATATTTATATATTGCTAGAATTCACTGAACGTCAAGTATTTCTTATATATGTATATATATATATATATATATATATATATATATATATATATATATATATATATATATATATATATATATATATATATATATATGAAAAACTTGACTTGGTGAATTCTAGCTGTAAATATACTCCTCCCCTTTTAGCCACGCCCCAAACCACGCCCCCGTCTCACCCCGGCCACGCCCACCCCCACCTCCCGAAATCGGAGGTCTCAAGGTTGGCAAGTATGGATGTGGTGTTTTTTTTTTTTTTTAAGTCAAAATCTAATAAAGGTTTTTACATGTGTTTGGAAAAGCTGGTTTCAAAAGTTGTGTGCATCGGGGCCAATAATTTGGTGCTACAATCCTGCAGGATACTAACGTATTTTGGCCATCGTTCCCGTTGCCAACCCGTTTAGTTTCCCTTAAATTTTACGTCTATCAACTTTCATCCCCCAAAAAACTGCAGATAACAACAGCAAAAATTGTCATGCCGGATTTACAGCAATCTGCGACAAGGATAGTGCCGTGGCGACCCGGGTGAGCGTGAGGTTGATGGGGTGAGTGTAACGGATGCCAGAGCTAGCTTGGCTGTACACTAAGTAAAGCAAACACCCTGCTGCTCTAAAGATCTGCAACAGACAGCGGGTTGACAGCCGCAGCTTTTAGCCTACCGACTAGCACTGATCTACTTTAAATAAGTGGGCATGTGTAGATGTGGTTTGAGCCCAGGCAGTGCACAAGGCTGGATCTACTTTGTAGATAAACAACCTGTGCCAAAAACCCACAGCAGATCAACTAATCCATTCTAATCAATTCAGCAAACTACATGAGCTGCTATTAAAACTGCCATGTTATGCATGGTCAACAAGCATGTCACCTACACTTCACTAGAAGTGGATGCTGATGTTCTTTCTTCCATAATGATAATGATTGTGGAATAAGTTACATTCTTGTGGCTGTTGTTTAAATATTACAATTATGTCTGAGGTGTTTATTGCAACATCAACTTAGAAACTGTGTTTGGGAAAATATAATGCATAGACTACACACATCAAAGAGTGAGTAAGTGAGTACTGTGGGAGTACAATAAATCATGAGCGAGAATCCAAGGACAGGCAGTTCAACATGTGACAAACTGTGTTGTGAAGTGTTATAATGCGAAGCGACCTTCCGCACTCTTTGAATCCTGCTGTTTGAGATTCTGATTCTTTCAACTGATTGTTTCTGTGCCCCGCATACTTGCACAGTGTGCATCAAAAGTGAATATTCAGATGTTGTACCTTTGTACACACAGACAGGCCTGAGCGTCTGTTTCAGCATGAGAGATTAAAACCCAATTCTAACTGCAACATTACCCTTTACCAGTGCTCTATGACATCATGGCTATGCTATTGGTAGAATGCTACTTCTGTTTTATTGTCACCAATTGGCCAAGGGGCCATAAAACCAAAACATAAGATTATACCCAGCAACTTAATCCAATAGCACGATTGTAGACAAACTTTATAAATCTTGTTACTTTAACCCATTAATGAGCTGCATCAAAAATGTATATGGAAGCTCCTGAAATACAACCTGCAACATAACAGAAATATGAAAAGTGGATACATGTATTTCTATAACAATTTTTTGTTGAGGTTTAAAAATTTCGAAATGTGGTCTTTTTGAAGACACAGCCATTACAGTAACGTATAATAAATAAAAATAATCACCCATTATACTGCGAAAAAGCAGACATACCAATCAAGGCATTTTACTTTTACCAGGAATTACTTATACTTAATACCGAATACAAACAATACAACTTGAAAACAGTTTGAAGTTGGCCTTGTATTGTCACTCTGATAAAGTCTGATATTGGGTGTTCAATATCAACGCTTTTAAAATGTCACACGAGTTGTGTTCTGTTTGTATTTTGTGCTGGTCTGACTGGTTACAAAGGTTAGATTTGAAAATTAATACTTTCAGAAGTATGGATTGATAAGTGTGAGGATTATTTTGTTTTAAAAATTAAGTTATTTAGTTCAGTTCAGTTCAGTTTATTTAGGACATGTATACAATACAATTACAATGTAATGCATGACATATTTCCAGTTGTTTCATTACAGCATGTCCGAAAAGGAGTAGGAAGAAACAGAGTTTATAATAATCCAACACCCTTTCATATCATAGCAGTCTTATCCCATTTATTTGTTCTATGTTATAACGGATTCCATCCATCCATTTTCTACCGCTTGTCCCTTTCGGGGTTGCGGGGGATGCTGGAGCTCTCATTTATAACAGATTAGTGAATAAAAAAATAATAAATAATTATTCCATAAGTAAGTAAACAAATATTAAATACATGAACAATCATTATCTCTGTCTTTTTTTAAAGGTTCAAGATATTTACATGTGTTCTTCTTTGTACTTTGTGAACACTTGTAGTTTGAACAGTGTCTTAAACTGAATCATATTAGTACATTGTTTAATTTATTTGCTTAATCTATTCCATAATTACATTCCACATACGGATATGCTACAGATTTTAAGTGTTGTACCTGCATACAATTATTTCAAATTACATTTTCCTCAAACGTTATATGTATTCTCTTTTGTTGGAAATAATTGTTGTACATTTTTGGGTAGCAGGTTATAGTTTGCTTTGTACATAATTTTAGCTGTTTGCAAATGCACACGGTCGTTGAATTTCAATATATTTTAATTAATTAAATTCAGGGTTGGAATGTTCTCTATATCCAACATTATGTATTATTCTAATTGATCTTTTTTGTAACACAGATAGTGAATGAAGCGCACATTTGTAGTTGTTTCCCCATATTTCTACATAATAACTCAGATATGGTAACACTAGCGAGCAGTAAAGAATATGAAGTGATTTTTTGTCCAGAACATATTTTGCTTTATTCATTATTGATGTGTGTCTTGTTAGATATGTTTTACATGAGGTGTCCAGTTCATTTTATCATCTTTTATTGCACCCAAAAATGTGTTTTCTTTTACCCTTTCTATATTTACTCTGTCTATCAGTGACGTGCGGTGAGGTTCATGGCTGGTGAGGCACTGACTACATCACAGTCAGATTTACAAACATATGAACCCTAAAGAGTATCTTATTAAAAAGTTAAAGTTAAAGTACCAATGATTGTCACACACACACTAGGTGTGGCGAGATTATTCTCTGCATTTGACCCATCACCCTTGATCACCCCCTGGGAGGTGAGGGGAGCAGTGGGCAGCAGCGGTGGCCGCGCCCGGGAATCATTTTGGTGATTTAACCCCCAATTCCAACCCTTGATGCTGAGTGCCAAGCAGGGAGGTAATGGGTCCCATTTTTATAGTCTTTGGTATGACTCGGCCGGGGTTTGAACTCACAACCTACCGATCTCAGGGCGGACACTCTAACCACTAGGCCACTGAGTTTTGATTGGCAGCAGTTAACGGGTTATGTTTATAAGCTCATACCAGCATTCTACCCTGCTTGGCACTCAGCATCAAGGGTTGGAATTGGGGGTTAAATCACCAAAAATGATTCCCGGGCGCGGCACCGCTGCTGCCCACTGCTCCCCTCACCTCCCAGGGGGTGAACAAGGGGATGGGTCAAATGCAGAGGACAAATTTCACCACACCTAGTGTGTGTGTGACAATCATTGGTACTTTAACTTAACTTTAACTTTACACATACAAACTGTAGCACACAAAAAAGCACATTTAATAAAAAAACGTTATTATGGTCTTACCTTTACTTATAAATGAAGTCCATGTGCCACTGTTGTGCTGGATTAATGAACCCCCTGACGGGAGTGTTATATCAACTAAAGCCCTCACTTCAACTTTCCACGTGCAAGATTGAATCTATTTAAAAAAGTGTAACTGAGGGTTTATAAATGTTGCCTATACTGTATAAAACTACAAAATAACAAGCACGGAGGCTCCAGTTTACACGAGGACCACTTTATTTACATTTTTTCAAAAACCTACGCTCCACTCCAACGTGTCATCTCTTCCGCTCTTAGCGCCTTCAAAATAAGAGCTCAAGGCATATAGTGTATAACAGCGCATAACAGGAACTTAACATCACAAAGAGGAAAGCCCATAAAAATAGGTTACAAAAGTGGTTTAATAAGAAGCCAAAAAGTGCAAAAACAATAATGTTCGGGTTGGAGGAGTTGTGAATTAGGTACACCTGCAGTCTGCAGGTGTACCTAATGTTGTGGCCCTGCAGTCATTCTCAACTCCTCCAACACGAACATTATTGTTTTTGCACTTTTTGGCTTCATATGAAATAACTTTTTTAAATAGATTCAATCTTGCACGTGGAAAGTTTAAGTGTGGGCTTTAGTTGATATAACACTCCCGTCAGGGGGTGCAAATTCTACGGCGGGGGTGCAGGAGGCGGATTACTGCGAGCCTCAGCCAGTGCGTCTTTTGCAGCCATTTTATGATCGCTCAGCACAAGAAATACGTTACACACATACAGTTGTTGACAAAATACACTGTACATTATATACCTCAGCTAACTAAACTATGGAAATGTATAATATAATTCATATAGCAATACGGTCTCACTGCACAGCAGGCCAGCAGTTAGCCGAGTCCGCAATCTATGGTGAGGCACAAATGAGTGACGTGCCTCAACTGGCTGCTCTTCACCGCACCGTCTCTTCTCAGTATTTGAACGGCAAATGTGAAAATTCAGCGATTTTGAATAAAAATAATTTAAAACTGGTGAAGTTAAATCGAAAATAACTTTATAGTATAATCACTGGATACATTTAACAAATTAATATATATTTTTTATCTTTTTACATTTTTTTTCTTTCCATGATGGCAGGTGAGGCCCTGCCTCACCTGCCTCAAGTGACTGCACGTCACTGCTGTCTATATGTATTTGTGTTTGACTTTCTCTTCTACTGTTACCAAATAGCATTATTTAAGTTTTGCTGAGATTCAAAGATAGTCCGATTTTGTCAAACCATCTTTTTAATTTGTTAATTTCTTCTGTTATTATTTGCATTAGCTTCTGTGTGTTCTCTCCTGAACAAAACACAGTTGTATCATCTGCAAATAATACTATTAAGTCCTTTGTAACTTTACAAATGTTGTTTATATAAAGATTGAACAATATTGGTCCAAGTATTGATCCCTGAGGTACGCCTCAAAATATTTTCAGCTCTGTAGAAGTGTGTTTGCCTATCTTCACGCATTGCTTCCTGATGGTTTAGTAGCTTCTAATCCAGTTCAAGACCAACCCTCTGATTCCATACCTTTCTAATTTGTTTATTAAGATATTATTTTTGATTGTGTCAAATGCTTTTGTTGAATCCATAAACACTGCCGCTGCTCACCGTTTACTAACTATTGCATAGGTAATCTCTTCCGCTATTTTGATTAATGCCATTTGTTTTATTATTTTTATTATTTTATTTTATTTTTATTTTCATCAATCCAACAAAACAATACCATAATAATGCAATTCAAATTCCAAAACCAAACCCGACCCAGCAATATTCAAAATAGCTATAAACAGAGCAATTGAGAGGGCACACAAACATGACACAAAACAATCCAAAAGCAGTCAGACAAAAATTAATATCATCAACAACAGTATCAATATTATTAACAATTTCAACATAGCAGTGATTAAAAATCCCTCATTGACATTATCATTACAGACATTTATAAAAAATAAAAACATTTAAAAAAAAGAACAATAGTGTCACAGTGGCTTACACTTGCATCACATCTCACAAGCTTTACGACACATTGTGTCCAATATTTTCCACAAAGATAAAATAAGTCATATTTTTGGTTCATTTAAAAGTTAAAACAAATTTAAATACTGGATTCCATATTCCCTTATATGACTCATTATTATCTAAACTAAATGCAGTTTTTTCTACTGATATCATCTCCATAGCTTGTGTGTACCAGTCAGTATGAGTTGGACTATCAACATCTATCCATTTTTTTAATAATACCCTTTTTGTTATGATGCATATTGAAAGAAATGCATTTTTACTCTTTGATGACACGTTACTAAATTGATGGAGATCTCCAAGAATACAAGTTTGCAGTGTCATTGGGATGTTTATATTAAGGAATGTGATTGCTTCGTTTGTTGTTTTCAACCTTAACTCTTTTATTCTGTGACATTCCCACAATAAATGTACAAGAGTTGCATCGGCTGCCCGACACTTTATACCTATCTTGCCATCTACTACACCAATTTTAAACAGCTGATAAGATGTAAAATACAATCTATTCAAGATCTTAAATTGACTCAGCTTATCTTTAATGCCTCTAAAGGGCTAATTGGCATTTTTCCAAATATCATTCCATGATATGTCTCTTTCATTTAAAATGTTTAAGTCGATCATTCATTTCCGAACACATGCATCATTTGCCTTTCTAGTATGATGTTCATTTATTATTCCATAAAATAGTTTAATTAATTTCTTAATTGTATCTTGATTAAAAAGTGCATCTTCCAGTTCATGGCTATTTAAAGACATACTTTTTTATTTACAGCGTGTTTTAAAGAGATAACATTTTAAAAATTATTTCTGGGTACATTATATTGATCAACTAAATCATTAAACGGTTTAAAGAAGTTTCTATTAATAATATGATGAGGTTTAGTAATACCTCTGTCTTTCCATGTTGTCCATTTAACCACATTTTTATTAATTATGATATTAGGATTGTACCAAAGCGGTTGATTTACAGATGTCATTGGGTTGATTCCAAGTATTTTCTGACACAGTTTTAGACTGTTAAAGGTGGCTTCCATTGGGCTCTGCCTCAATTCATTAGGTATTTTTTGTAATATAATATACACCGCAGAGGCCACCACAGTGTATATGTTGTTTTGTTTTTGTTGTTGTTTTACTTTTGTGGCTGTGTGTAGAAGTGGTTGGTTGCATAAGCTCTGCTCTTTTAATGTCTTTAATGTCCTTTGTGTTCTTTGATGTTTCCCCCTTACACACATGTTTATGTGTGCTATGGTTATGAGTTTCTTTTCCCCTTGGTCTTAGTCAGACTGAGACTGAATTTCACCCCCCCCCCCAAGCGATTCTGTTCTGTTTACCTGTGATGTTTGTCTGCTCCTGAATTGGATTGTGCTGAAAATGTTAATTTCCCCTCGGGGATTATTGTTATTAGCTTAAGTATTTTTGATTCTGAATCTGATTCTGATACCCTGTTTGTTAACAAGAAGATATGACAGCCATCGAAGCACATTCAATTTCTTTACTAAGTAGAGGTAGCAATCTGGTGAAAAGATTCAAAAGAGCTAACTGCTAAAACTAAAAACCTAGAAACTAGAAACCCTCGATGACGTCACACGTCATTAGGCAACAGGCTCCACCTTTTAAAAGCACAGACTCCGCACACTGTGCTCTTATATTAAACATCTCTCAAATGCTGTAATTTTAATATTTCAATTAGTAATTGAATTTATGAAGTCTGTCATATTTGGTTGTTACGGTTTGTCATAGCCACCTTTGTTTGAGTTTTTCTTACCTCGAGGGGTTAACAAACTAAACTTAAATTTACATTAAAACTATTAGATATTGTAGTTCAGTATCTGTGATTTGTGGTGCGCATTTAAGGGGTGGTGCTGTTGTTTGTGACCTGTGCGTGAGCAGCAAAGTGAACGGGGTCGAGCGAGAGTTTGACGGTCTGTGTGTCGAGTGTGAGTTGTGGCGAACAGCAGCTTGTGTTTATGCTCATTGGGTTGTGTTTCTGCTCGTTAATAAAGCGTCTGAGAATGCATCTTCGACTATGTGTCCTTCTCCACTGTGGGGCTTTACGATAAAAACAAGTTATCAGTGATCTTATCGGTCTTGAGAAGCAGGCAGTTTTGGGTATCGACTTGAAAAAGAAATATTGTGCATCACTACAATTAAGATCCAACATGTTCAACAACAACTACGGGCGTTGGAAATTTAATTGAGTTCAGATTAGGGTTGTACGGTATACCGGTATTAGTATAGTACCGCAATACTAATGAATCATATTTGGTACTATACCATCTCTGAAAAGTACCGGTCCCGCACCCCCCCGCGCCCGCGTCGTCGTCACGTCGTGTCATTACTGGTTTTACGAGCAGGCGAGCATGTTCGGTAGCGCACAATCACGGAGTACTTACAAGCAGACACAATGTGTAGACAGAAAAGGGAGAACGGACGCATTTTGGCTTAAAAACTAACGATAAAGGTGACGTTATAACACTGAAACGCCCTCAGGAAGAGATGCTTTAAGACATGGCTAGCTAGTTAGCTAGCGGCTGATGTCCATCCGCCGTCGGCAGTGTTTTATCTACTTCTAAATCACTAATCCTGGTTTCCATGGCGACAAATAAAGTAAGTTTCTTACAAGTATCATCCCTGCAGGACGAGGAATAGCTAAACATGCTTCACTACACACCGTAGCTCACCGCCAACAAAATGTAAACAAACGCCATTAGTGGATCTACACCATACATCCACTGTAATGATATCAAGCACAGGCACGTATCTAGGCAATACTATTATGATTACGTCGATATTTTTTGGCATCACAACATCTTTCGTTTTGAAAAAATTCATATTATGTTTATATACTCAGGAAATATGTCTCTGGACACATAAGGACTTTGAATATGACCAATGTATGATCCTGTATCTACTTGGTATCGGATTGACAGAGGTGGGACCAAGTCATTGCTTTGCAAGTCACAAGTAAGTCTCAAGTCTTTGCCCTCAAGTCTCGAGTCAAGTCCCGAGTCAAGACAGGCAAGTCCAAGTCAAGTCCAAGTCAAGACTGGAAAGTCTCAAGTCAAGTCCCAAGTCCTGCATTTTGAGTTTCGAGTCCTTTCAAGTCCTTTTAACCACAGACTAATATATTTACACAGATTGTGTATATATAAAACGCTGTATTTATTTATTAAAACAAGTGCATTTGAAATTGCGGGGAAAAAGATAGTGGTGACATTGCACTTCAAAATAGCACTATTAACCAGTCCTTTTAAACATGTAACTCATTCCTTTACAGAATAAACACATTTGAAAAAACAAGTGCAACTGTACTTATTTGCACAAAAGTGTTAACATTGTATTTCCATGGCATATTGCATTGTAACTAGTTCCACAACAATTTTTATCCTGTTCTTACCTTATCTCATTGATCTCATCTCATACTGTATGTGTGTTGATGTGTGCGTACACATGAAAAACATAACAAATACATGAACATAACAATGAACAGAGTTGTACTTTTTAGATGTCAGGGCCCTCTGCAATATGTACACATATTCTTAATATAGAATACATTTTAACTGACCTTTATTTGACTATGTTTGTCTTTTTGTAGGTGGCTAAAATACGCGGTGCTGCTGACCGCCGTCTAACGTTACGTTACTGTGTGTGATACATTGACTAACGTAACGTTACTGTGTGTGATACATTGACTAACGTAATGTTACTGTGTATGATACATTGACTAACGTTACGTTACTGTGTGTGATGCATTGACTAACGTAACGTTATGTGTAGGTACCTCATGCAACCCTGCTTAAAAAAAATCACTTGACAAAAAGTATGAATAAGGTAGCAAACTGCAGTGGACGCAACAGATTGCCGTGTTTGCAATGACGTTATAACCATAGACATCTTATAAGTAGACGCAGCATTGGTTGCTGTGACGTGAGCAATTTGCCCGCCATCTTGAAGTGCTGATGAGGAGCCGGCGAGCAGCCTAAACTGACAGTTGACAGGTAGAAAACAAAGATGGTGTTCAGCGTTTTCCTGCTCAAATGAGCGGACTGTTGAAAATAGGAATCAGGGGATTACTTTTCACAAGTAAGATTTAACATTAACGTACTATTGGTTGTATTTTATGAAAATAATATTACCACAGAGTTGAGAAGGAGCAAAGATCTTCAAAATGTATATGTGAAAATCACAAAGAAATCTTCTGGGGGAGTATGACGCCCCTACAGGGGTTTGGTTTACAAACTTTCAGTCCCACCTAAAACAAAATTCACCAGCCGCCACTGATTATGATGCATTCTCATTTTAGGCAAAGTATAAGACAATACTTTCTTAACAGTATAATTGTAACCAGGAATAAGTCTTCAAGTAACAATATTCCAATACTAACATTGTTGGGTAAAACAGAATTTGCTTTTATTCTGAATCCAGTGAAACAAATTGGTGGTTTTAGCTGATATAAAGACTTTCAGGTGTTTATATATGTTTAAGTATTTGGCAGACGCTTTTATCTAAAGCGACTTATATAAAAAAATACATATAAAACAATCACTGCAAACATTATCATTTAAGGGAAGAATGTAATACAAAATATCAATACAAAGTGTCAAGACAGAATAAACTCTCTGCTGCTGAAGCAACAGAGATACAGTCTATAGGTCCCTAAGATATATAGATATCTAATGTATTCATACATTGTTTATGTAGGATATACGCATGTATATATAACCTAATCATATTGTTTCTTCAACTTAAAAATAGTTTACCGTTTTTTTCCTCCTTCTCTGGGATTATATTCCCAGTTTTGATCTCGGACGTCTGGTCACTTATAGCGTATAAGAATATTATATTACTGTTAAGCAAACTATGAATAATAAAACACGCCAAAACATGTGTCTGTCATCATAGCTACACGTATGACAAAAAAGCGCGTGAAAATCAGTGGTATTCAGTGAGGTAAAATGAATTAAATGCGCTGACAATTCATTGCTCCTGCCCAGGGGCGCCGCTAGGGATTTTGGGCCCCATGAAAATAATCTTTACAGGGCCCCCAACAGAGTGTCATTATTTTTTCTGTATTATAATTTCATCATCATTAGGGGCCTCTCTGGGCCTCCCTCCATCATGGGCCCCTAGAATCCGTCTCCTTTACCCCCCCCTTTTCGGCGCCCCTGCTCCTGCCAAATGAATTGCACTGAGTGGAGCGGATCACCACTCCAAAATGGCGGCCACGCGTCTCGTCTGCGCCAGTAGGCAGTAGCGCTCCATGCTGCGTCTACTTATAAGATGTCTATGGTTATAATGTTAGCAGTGAGTTTGCAGCCTCACTGATTTAACTACACAGCAAATAAAAGTCACGTTACTTAGCCAATAAACGTTATCTTACATTCAAAACTTACCCTTCTTTGTGTAACTTCAAATGTCGAACGAAGATGGAAGTTGTTGCGTCTCCGTCTGTAATATTCGAACTGCGTGATTTGCATACGGCAATTCGTTTTATGTTGACCAAGTCGTAGTTTTTATACCCGAACGAAACCAACTTTAACATAATTGTTTCTCAGTGGCACGTTGTTTGACAACTCTTGTTCATTGGTTGTACTGCAATTTGATTGGATGAATGCTGTGTGATGAAAACAACGTAGATCTAATTTGATTGGCTATTGTACTGAGAGCACACCAGCTGACAGGAACAACACGCTGATAGACACAGACGAAGAAAATGAAAGAAACAGAGCGCTCCCAAATAACTTTTTAAGCTTTGGATTTTGGGTAAAGTAGCAAGTCATGTCAAGTCAAAAGGCTCAAGTCCAAGTGAAGTCACAAGTCATTGATGTTAAAGTCTAAGTCGAGTTGCAAGTCACTTTACATTTTGTCAAGTCGAGTCTAAAGTCATCAAATTCATGACTCGAGTCTGACTCGAGTCCAAGTCATGTGACTCGAGTCCACACCTCTGCGGATTGATACCCAAATTTGTGGTATCATCCAAAACTAATGTAAAGTATCAAACAACAGAAGAATAAGTGATTATTACATTTTAACAGAAGTGTAGATAGAACATGTTAAAAGAGAAAATAACCAGATATTAACAGCAATTGAACAAGTATATTAATAATTAATGTTCTACCACTTGTCCTTAATAATTTTGAGAAAATAATAGAATGATAAATGATACAATATGTTACTGCATACATCAGCAGACAAATTAGGAGCCTTTGTTTGTTTACTTACAACTAAAAGACAAGTTGTCTAGTATGTTCACTATTGTATGTAAGGACTAAATTGTTATGATCCGCTGCCCGGATCATATTTTTGTTTACGTTTTCGAGGCACTTGTGTTTTTTGTTAGTTTTGGACTCCTTGAGTGCCTGTTTGTACACCTGAGTTTGTTGCCATGGCTGCTTATTGTTTTCACTTGCCGCGTGTGTTCCAGACGCGCACCTGTTTGTCATCACTGACATTATTATTTAAGCCTGCCTTCCCTGTCAGTCTGTCTTGCTTCCTAGTTTGTTTCCATACAACAGATGACGACTTTTGTTTCCTGCGCTAAACCTAAACTAAAAAATGTATTTCTTAATTAAATCATTTCTTACCTGCACGCTGTGTCCGAAGCCCGATCTGCATTCCTGGGAGAACGAAACCCCGCATCAACATGCGTCCAGGTCGTCACATAAATTGCAACAAGAAACATATGTTTAATGTACCCCAAGGTTTTTTGTTAAAATAAAGCCAATAATGCATATTTTTTTGTGGTCCCCTTTATTTAGAAAAGTACTGAAAAGTATCGAAATAATTTTGGTACCGGTATCGTTACCAAAATATTGGTATCGAGACGACACTAGTTCAGATGAATAAAATACAAGGTTTGCATTCTATTTCATAGCGTTTGTGATCACATATTTTGCTTCTGTGTATTTACAATATCACAATCACTTGACTGAATCTTTTTAAACTGAATTTACTTGAAGGAGTGCAACAATAAGAGACATTGCTTTAACGATCCTGAGAGTGAGGGGGAGGAACAGTCTCATTCCCTAGCAATTTTGGTGTATATGTAAAGCTCAAGAGAACCTCGGCAGTGCTTAGGAAGTGAACTAGGAATACCGATTTTTCAATTTAGGGCAATCGCCAAAATCTTTACAGACTGAGCTCGGTTCTGCCTTCTACAATATTAAAATAACTTACTCCTGGTGAAGGGCAAAATCGCTGGAATAGTACTCGTTCTATAATTTAGTCTGCATTGATTGATGGAAAAATAGAGACAGCTCCTAAGAGTAGAGCTTCAGGCAGGTTTGTAAAGGAACATCTGCCTTGCTTTCTCCGTAACCTTAACTTCAGCGCTCCTCTTCTTTTTTCTAGCATTAAAAAAACAACAACAAAAACATTATTTTACCTTTAGGAGGAAAGTAACCTGTCACTGGAGTGCGCTTTAAAGTTCTGCTTTTGTGCCCTTGACACTTGATTCAAACTGACTTTGAAAATTCGATGCACCGACATCAAAGCATGCCAACAAGTTGAAGGCAGCGTCTGCAGTTTTTTGTTTAGTTTATTATTGTATGGAAAAAAAGGACACATTGGGAATTATATGAATTAAACAATAAAATGCATATATTCAGATTTCAGGTGTACTTTAAGGGGAAAAAGATACATTAATACAGATAAGAAAAGGCTAAAGGCTTTGTGTGTCGTCTATTTAATAGTATTGTACTCATTTGTGTCTCTTCATGTTGAACTCTGCAATTTTAATATAGTCCTAACACAATGCAGCACTCCATACCTCAAATGGAGATATTGTAATGTGATATGCTGCTTTAGTGTTTTTCAAAAGCACATATACTAATATACAAATACATTTAATTTCATGTACTTTATACAGCATTTACATTGGAGAGTGGACTTCTACGGTATCTCCTTCCAGCTGCTTCTCAGTCACACCATCAGCAGCTTTTTACATACAAACCCCATTTCCATATGAGTTAGGAAATTGTGTTAGATGTAAATATAAACGGAATACAATGATTTGCAAATCCTTTTCAACCCATATTCAATTGAATGCACTACAAAGACAATATATTTGATGTTCAAACTCATAAACTTTTTTTTTTTTTTTTGCAAATATTAATTAACTTAGAATTTCATGGCTGCAACAAGTGCCAAAGTAGTTGGGAAAGGGCATGTTCACCACTGTGTTACATCACCTTTTCTTTTAACAACACTCAATAAACGATTGGGAACTGAGGAAACTAATTGTTGAAGCTTTGAAAGTGGAATTCTTTCCCATTCTTGTTTTATGTAGAGTTTCAGTCGTTCAACAGTCCGGGGTCTCCGCTGTCGTATTTTATGCTTCACAATGCGCCACGCATTTTCGATGGGAGACAGGTCTGGACTGCAGACGGGCCCAGGAAAGTACCCGCACTCTTTTTTTACGAAGCCACGCTGTTGTAACACGTGCTGAATGTGGCTTGGCATTGTCTTGCTGAAATAAGCAGGGGCGTCAAGGAAAAAGACGGCGCTTGGATGGCAGCATATGTTGTTCCAAAACCTGTATGTACCTTTCAGCATTAATGGTGCCTTCACAAATGTGTAAGTTACCCATGCCTTGGGCACTAATGCACCCCCATACCATCACAGATGCTGGCTTTTGAACTTTGCGTCGATAACAGTCTGGATGGTTCACTTCCCCTTTGGTCCGGATGACACGATGTCGAATATTTCCAAAAACAATTTGAAATGTGGACTCGTCAGACCACAGAACACTTTTCCACTCTGCATTAGTCCATCTTAGATGATCTCGGGCCCAGAGAAGCCGGCGGCGTTTCTGGATGTTGTTGATAATGGCTTTCGCTTTGCATAGTAGAGCTTTAACTTGCACTTACAGATGTAGCGACCAACTGTATTTAGTGACAGTGGTATTCTGAAGTGTTCCTGAGCCCATGTGGTGATATCCTTTAGAGATTGATGTCGGTTTTTGATACGTCTGAGGGATCGAAGGTCACTGTCATTCAATGTTGGTTTCTGGCCATGCCGCTTACGTGGAGTGATTTCTCCAGATTCTCTGAATCTTTTGATGATATTATGGACCGTAGATGTTGAAATCCCTAAATTGCACTTTGAGAAACGTTGTTCTTAAACTGTTTGACTATTTGCTCACGCAGTTGTGGACAAAGGGGTGTACCTCGCCCCATCCTTTCTTGTGAAAGACTGAGGATTTTTTGGGAAGCTGTTTTTATACCCAATCATGGCACCCACCTGTTCCCAATTAGCCTGCACACCTGTGGGATGTTCCAAATAAGTGTTTGATGAGCATTCCTCAACTTTATCAGTATTTATTGCCACCTTTCCCAACTTCTTTGTCACGTGTTGCTGGCATCAAATTCTAAGTTAATTATTATTTGCAAAAAAAAAAAAGTTTATCAGTTTGAACATCAAATATGTTGTCTTTGTAGCATATTTAACTGAATATGGGTTGAAAACGATTAGCAAATCATTGTATTCCGTTTATATTTACACCTAACACAATTTCCCAACTCATGGAAACGGGGTTTGTATTTTCATAGATAAATGTTTGCCGTTTCCATATTGTTTGAACATTTTAGGCTAGCCTTATGATCATTCTGCTTCAGTATAAGCACAGACATGTGATACACTTGAACTGTTTTGCCAAGTTGGCGACATGCTTGATGTTTTTGATGATTTATTTATTTTATTTAATAAACATCATCCACTTCTTCCCAGCACTGTCCTTCACACTCACTTCTTTCCTTCCCAAGGTTGGAAAACAAAGTTATGTTGATCTCTAACAATAAGCTGATGGCAATACTTGTTACTCAAATTTTTGCTAGCAACTTAAAGCATAACAATTAGCTGAGAGACTGTTCTTATCTCGAAACACTCTTAACATGGGTCACCTTAAGTTGAAGTACCAATATACAAAAACATGGTGAAAGAACATTTTGAATACATTTTGAAAGAGAAAATATTGTCCGTCTGAGGGGACGTTAACCTTTGATGAGCTATTCATTTTGCCACTGAGAATTAATTCAGGACCTCACAAGATATGAGACAAAGACAATGTGTTACTGCTTTAAGCTACAAAGCAAAGCTGCCACACTCCTTTAATTTCTCTGATTGTACTTTCGAAAAACAAAAAAAGAATCACTAATATCCCTTAGCTCATTCCTTGAAAGACCCAAAGTGTTAAGGGAAAAGCAAGACATCCTTTGAATATAGGAAGCACCGATTTGTCAGGTTTACCTTTTATGTAAACTATGGAGATTAAAACTGAACTTTGTATGCACTTAAAATATTAAACTCAATTCATATGCAAATGTGAAAATAAGTATTTTTGTGTTTCACTCAGTTATCATGAGCGAGATGCAGAATGTTTAAAAAAAAAAGACAGCTTAATTTTGAAATGACAGAATAATATGTAAATATGTTTTGTATTCATACTAAATATGTTTTCTATATATGTACAAGAAAAAAAAGTAGATATTACATTTTTGTCTTGTTGGTTCAAAGTTGTTACTAATACATTCTATATTTTATGTTTTATATAATATTTTGGTAACACTTTAGTATGGGGAACATGTTCTAAGTAACAAAGACTTAATTTAGAGTTATTTGGTTAGGGTTAGGGTTAGGGTTGTTGTATAATAAAGCCATGCAGAATAAGGCATCAATAAGAACTTAATAATGACTAATTAAGAGCCAATATGTTACTAATTTGCATGTTAATAAGCAACTAATTAATGGTGAATATGATCCCCATACTAAAGAGTTATCAATAGTTTTTATCTAAAAGTGTATTTTCCTTTTTGTTAAATGTGTGCCAAGCACCAATTAAATTGAATGCAATTATTTTCAACGGCAGAAGTAGATTTGAGATGCAATTTAAGTTAGGAGCCAATTAAGAACTAATTGAGCTTGTAAAAAGAGGTATATATTTATAATATGTCAATCATTTATAGTTTTGATTACAAAAAGGAAACAAGAAATATAGTATGTAAACTGAACACGAATCCATCACACACATATTAATTATATCATCAGACGAAATATGTTGAGCAAATGTATGATTGATGCTGATGATGGCAAGTTTAGAGATCCTGTGACATAAGTATGCTTTTAATAAGCTTCAGCTTTTGTTCATGATGAACTCAGAGTTGATCCTCAGACAAAAAAAAACACAAATCAGTGACGTGTTAGCCCACTTGCATGCACAAATGTGTGTTTTTATTTTAAATAACCTTTCAAAAACCAATACTTTACATGTAGCTATGTGGGTCTACGTATTTTAATTTTTATGAAATAAAATTGATGTGAAAGCAGTTCGTTTATCCATCATTCAACCTCTGCGTTTCTAAATCTGCCAGACCTCCACCTACCCCCTCGCCTTTTCTTCTGCCAGCGACACAGTGAAACATACAACCTCAACGTTTATTAACAAGTTTGAATGCATTAGAAAAAAAAAATACATCTGTCGTCATGTCTCTCATAAAGATGGTAAACGATAAGCAACATTCCAAAAAAGTGAAATCCCCCTTTCAATGTGGACTTTAGTACTTTGATGATAACAAATCTTGGACCTTCTATTTTAAATTGGTATTTCTATGAATAATTTGGCAGGACCAAAGTTGATATCAAACAATCTCGTTCTCCAGACAGCCACTTGAAATGGAGGTGGGACAGTCGGTAATTTAAAACAGCACCACCACACCCCCATTTTGCTCGTTGCAGGTAGTTCATCTGAAGGGGAGAACGGGCATAAAACCCAACGGGGGGAAAAAAAACAAAACTTCTCCCTCTGGCAGTGCCCCGATGGAAATGCCCCATACACTGAACAGATTCAAGCATCTCTGGGATTATTGAGAGACCTGAAAACAAGGTCAAAGACTTGAAGAAGAGCACCGAGCGAGTTAAACTTAACTTCCACTTCATCCCTGAGGCTCGGAAAATACTTAGAAGATAGTTGAGGCAGGCTCTATTGAAAGCTCCCCCGTTGGCATGCAAAGCTTTACTTTTGATGTTAATTCCTTGAAAGCTGTTTCTTTAGCTGGGGATTAGTGCATGAAGAGCCAGGCTTACCATGCAGCGGCTAATAAAGATGAAACATCTACAACGCAGGTGCGCAAACGTGTACTTGTCTATAAGGTTGCCTTAATTATAGGGAGAATTGGTAGCATGCATCTAAGGCGACATCATGTTTGAGGTAAAATAATGAGTGTGTGGGCACATCACCTTCTTAGTTAATAACTACCTGCAATTGTCGGCATGCTTTTAGTCTTTCCACTGCGGGTCTTTCAACAATACAGCAAAGATTGACAGTTATGAAGTGTGTCCATTAGAGCTGCTGATTAGCCGCCATGTATGCTGCAGAGTGAGCGACTTGGGAAGCTAATAATTCCAAGGCAGTGGGCACAGAATCCAGACAATGCAATTCATCTCCACAGCGAAAAAAATCTTAATGATTAATAGGTTATTCACAAGAACATTCACTCCTTTGAATATTTCAAATGTTCGCCCCCATCGCTGAATCCTCTGTTTTGACACTTTAAAGAAGTAAATTAATCAATCCAATCCCTGCACTCACCCTGCTTCCAAGCACAATGAAAGCATTTCCCATACTTCCTTCACTTGGCCGTTTTCCAATAATCAACATCGGAATAATACATTCCAGTAACCTTTTGTTTTTTTCCCAGCGTTGCAGAGATATTATTGGAAATCTCTTTACACAATTTACAGAAAAGAGAACGCTCTTCTGGACTATGCTTGCCATTTGTGTGCTCTCAAAAATAGTATTTCAAGTAGGAATAAATAGTTTATATCATTTAGCTCCTTTGAGAAAACAGCAGTTAGTAATGTCACCTAGCAATCCCTCGGTTTAGTATGGTTTGGTTTTCACCAAAAAATATGTCTCGGTTTTAATACTATAAAACACGCATTGGGGACTCAAACTCTGCATTTGTTAAGGAGTACGGCTGCAAAGTAACCCATTATGGAGACAAATAAAGTTGTAGCGTACAGTAATATCCAATCAAAGTCAACAAGACTGTTAAAATCTGTGTTTCCAGTGTGTCACTGAACACACCACACTTATACAAAAAGTCTAACCAAACATCAATCCATTCATTTTCTACCGCTTATTCCCTTCGGGGTCGCGGGGGGCCCTGGAGCCTATCTCAGCTACAATCGGGCGGAAGGCGGGGTACACCCTGGACAAGTCGCCACCTCATCATTCAAGGCTAAAATGACTAAAGATGGGTGCCTTTCACATTTCAACTGATATGGTACAATTCCCCGTTACCTGGGAATTGAGACCGGTACTCAATGGTATGCCATGTTTTGTTTTTGCTTTGTTATTGTCAAAAGTGTTGTGTGTCTGTCTGTGTGCGTGCGTGTGTGTGTATGTTTTTTTCCCTTTTATTTTTTTTGTACAGCACTTTGTTTTTAATACAAATGTAAGTGGCAAAGTGCTATAAAAAAGTTTGATTTGATATATATATATATATATATATATATATATATATATATATATATATATATATCCTGATGATTGAGGGAACCCCCCTCATGAAACAAAGAACATCATGCTGTCTTGAGTTTCCAATAATTTCTACAACTCTTATTTTTTTGTGATAGAGTGATTGGAGCTCATACTTGTTGGTCACAAAAAACATTCATGAAGTTTGGTTCTTTTATGAATTTATTATGGGTCTACTGAAAATGTGACCAAATCTGCTGGGTCAAAAGTATACATACAGCAATGTTAATATTTGGTTACATGTACCTTGGCAAGTTTCACTGCAATAAGGCACTTTTGGTAGCCATCCAAAAGCTTCTGGCAAGCTTCTGGTTGCATTTTTGACCACTCTTCTTGACAAAAATGGTGCAGTTCAGCTAAATTTGTTGGTTTTCTGACATGGACTTGTTTCTTCAGCATTGTCCACACGTAGAAGTCAGGACTTTGGGAAGGCCATTCTAAATCCTTCATTCTAGCCTGATTTAGACATTCCTTTGTCACTTTTGACATGTGTTTGGGGTCATTGTCCTGTTGGAACACCCAACTGCGCCCAAAACCCAACCTCCGGGCTGATGATTTTAGGTTGTCCTGAAGAATTTGGAGGTAATCCTTCTTTTTAATTGTCCCATTTACTCTCCTTAAAGCAACAGTTCAATTGGCAGCAAAACAGGCCCATAGCATAATACTACAACCACCATGCTTGATGGTAGGATGGGTGTTCCTGGGATTAAAGGCCTCATCTTTTCTCCTCCAAACATATTGCTGGGTATTGTGACCAAACAGGTAATTTTTTTTCCATCTGACCACAGAACTTTCCTCCAGAATGTCTTATATTTGTCCATGTGATGTCAGATGAAACAAACATTGACCTGTTTGGCCACAATACGTCGGAAAACATCTAAATAATAAACTTTCAGATCCTCACAAGGAGTTATAAAGAGTGACAGGTAATAATGTAGTTGTTACATCTGTCCTGCTGTTCTGCTCCGGTAGTCGAGGAGCACGGCAGACGTTCCTTCCAGGGCGGATCTTTTCGTTGGGGGTGACACACTTCACATTACCCGGCAATGGGTCTGCTAAGCTCTGCTTTACGGTCAGAATTTGAGGCCGCCGATTCCCGTATGTCCCGTTCAAATACAGGATGGACACGCGCTGTGAGGCAGTACCTTGCTGTGCGGATCAGTAGATCGTGTAATCCCTCACAAATGATGTGATGTCCTATGCAACCTTCTTATAGCAACGGTCCTTATTGTTTTATTTTGAAGCCAGTGTAAACTATCCTAAATCTTTTGACATTACTACCGACAATAACGTTTAACTTCACGCCATGTACGTCTTTGAACCTCCATTTGGACATCGCTGTGTGGAAAGTGCATTTGTCCCCGTGTGTGTGGGGGTTTTCTCCAGGCACTTTAGTTTCCTCCCACATTCCAAAAATATCCATGTTAGGTTCATTGGAGACTGCAAATTGTCCAAAGATATGAATGTTAGTGTGAATACTTGTCTATTGAGTGACCATGCTAATTTGAGTTAGCTTGTCAATGAGCTAGTCCATTGTACGTTAGCATTAAGCTAGCGGCATTAGAGCTCAAACTTCATCCTGCATAATCCCAAATCATATTATTAATCTAACGTGATTTCTGCTTGTATGTGCACTTCATGTGTATGTATAATGCATATTATTTAGTGTGGTTAGTTTTAAAGTGACTTCATTGTGAAGAATCTCAACAAAACACCTAAAGTTATTTTTTTCAAATCTAACTCAAAGAATTGTTTACATACCCTATACAATAAGCAGCAACAATTGAAACTGCATAGAACAAAGAGAGCAGTCCATCCATTTTATACCGCTTATTCCCTAACAAAGAGAGGAGTCTACCAAGTCAAATTCCTTGTGTTAAAGTTGATTGTGATTCTGAAGAAAATAATATAATATTATTAATGACATTAATATTATTAATGGTATTATTAATAACTAACATGACTAATATTTGTTTTGAATATACATAAATCATGTGTTTACCCTTTTTAAAGAAAATATATGCATCAATGCAAAACAAAATGATCATGTCATTATGATGTCATATTGACCACAACCCCACCGCCAGTATAAAGTGGCAAACAAGGGGAAACCCTGAGTACCCCTGATTAATGGCTGAGGGCGCTTCGAGCCCTAAGATTCTTGGACAGATATATTGTATATAGTGTATTATTTACGCACTATTGGCCATAATAAGTTTGAAAAACAGCTCAAATATTATAGGTGGGTTGCAATCGCGTGACCGAGAGGCACATGGCACTTTAAAGGTTCAGGCGATGGTCTAAGCCACATTAGGCTACTGTTTAATTACTTTAATCAGTGCTGAATTAGGCTTTTTCTGAAAGGTTTAGAGGCAAATATAGAAAGGATCACGGAAAAAATAGTATAATAGGGATGGAATGGATTTGTATTGTCTTGAGAATAAAAAAAAAAAAAAAGGAGATTTAAACTATTTATTATCACTAAGAGGTTACTGCTACCCAGAGGTGGGTAGAGTAGCCAGAAATTGTACTCAAGTAAGAGTACTGTTACTTTAGAGATTTATTACTCAAGTAAAAGTAAGGAGTAGTCACCCAAATATTTACCTGAGTAAAAGTAAAAAGTATGTTGTGAAAAAAACTACTGAAGTACTGAGTAACTGATGAGTAACCTGTTCGTTTAATGATGACGGCAACAAATAATGCACAGAAACATAAAAATAGCAATGAGCAAATTCAGAGCCAGGAATATCTCTTAAGCAACTAAAACAATAATATATATTAAATAATAATACATTAACATAAAAAAAAATTAAGGCAAATCGAGCCACAATAACTTAACAGCACCATAGGCTCAGTAGGCAGAGATAACAAAGGAAAATAAAAAGTTAGCCTTTACGCAAACCATAAACTGATAGGTGTGGGCTGCACCTGGGAACACACTGATTGGTGTTTCTATGCATGTGTGTGTGTGTGTGTGTGTGTGCGTGCGACTGTGCATGTGTGTGTGTCTATGAGGCTGCAGTGCGTTAATAAATGTCCCCACACGATGTAAGCTAACATCAGCCTACGGTGACAGCCAAAATATCTACTAAGGTTACTTACCGCGATGTGCTTCCTCAAATTTGACATAGTTCATGTAAGCTTAAGCTTGTTAATCATGTGACCGCCTGGCTCTGTTTGATTGGTGAAACGGAGTCAAACGTCACCAGTGACTGTATTTGATTGGTGAAACGCAGGCATGAGATAGATCCTACTTTGAAGGTCTGTCTGACAAACCAAAACAAACAAAGCGTGCATTAACAGATTGATAAAAATCAGTAGCGAGTAGCAAGCTGAATGTAGATAAATGGAGCGGAGTAAAAGTAGTGTTTCCTCTTTATAAATATACTCAAGTAAAAGTAAAAGTATGTTGCATTAAAACTACTCTTAGAAGTGCAATTTATCCCAAAAGTTACTCAAGTAGATGTAACGGAGTAAATGTAACGTGTTACTACCCACCTTTGCTGCTACCTCACTTCACTGGACACGTATGGTATTCAGAGAAGAAAGGATTGAAGGCACATCATGTCTTTACATTGGAGGGGTCCACAAATTAAGCAGTAATCAGTGACAGACAAAATTGGATTTATTTGTGCAAACACGGCCCCACCGCCACGTATATAGTGGCAAACTGCGGGAAGCCCTGAGTACGCCTGACTCACGGCCAAGGCCACTGTGAGCCCTAATATTCTAGGATAGATGTCGCCACGCGCTGAAAAAGCCATATTCTTCTTTGTTCTTTTTTACATTGGAATTTAAAATCCGCCTTATCAAAATGAAAGATTACGTTTTCAAACTGAAAAAAAGAGCAAATTTGTATTTTCAATCAAAACAAGAGGTGATAAGGAAGACCAACGTCGGGGCTGAGAATGTTAATTCAGACCGCGGGAAATAACGCTCACAGATCTTTACAAACGGAGTGGTACACCCGAAAAATCTGGCATTGTAGATGTTCTATGAAAATCTGCCTTTTCTGCTTTCCCTGTCTTCTGTTTTCAGCAAGTGACAATGTCTGGACACAAAATGGATATTCTGATGTATAGAATTTGTCTAGAAGCCTGAGCAAAAACATGAACGATCAGCTACCCACATTCAAAGGCAGATAACATTGAAAACGTGTGGAGTTTCCCGGATTGACCTTGCCTAGAACAAACAGTGGAGTTCCTACACAATGCAAACGTAAAAGAAAACAGAAAGGTCTTTAAAAACCTCATCAACGCAACCTGTGTCCTCGCTAAACAGCAGCTTGCATTTCGAGGTAATGATGAGAGTGTCGGGTCTGCCAATTGAGGCAAAATGTGGAACTATTGTGTTATAGACATTTTTGTGCAGAAGGATCAGCGCATGGATTTGTTTATAGGTAAAGGTACGAGATGTAGACCATAAACCCTTTATTATTTTTAGTCTGCAATAGGCTAAAAACTCTCAAGTGTGTTTGTGTAAAGAATGCTACTATGAGATATAAAACATAACATTGTTTGTTGTCAAATTAGATCAGTGGTCCCCAACCACCGGTCCGGGGACCGGTGCCGGTCTGTGATGCATTTGCTACCAGGCCACACAGAAACATTAATTAATTTATAACTACCGCATTTTCTCCGCCTTAACTTTTGCCTGTCCCACTAAACACACCAATAAGCTTGTTGATAGATGTACAACTCATTTGTTACAGTACATGGGACAATGCACATTAATGGACATATACAATGTTAATGTGTCAGATTGTAGCCAAAGGCTAATCTCCATCTGCAGTGCCCTGCAGGGTCATTGTATATAGCAGGTGTTCTTGACGTTTTTGACTTCGGGACCCAACTTTTCCACTACAGATGAGCCCGGGGACCACTCCAATATTAACACTGAATTAGTCATTGTATTCTTGTTTTTGATCATATTCAATAATTATATCCAAATTACTTACTACCTTGTCAAATTATATAAAAGCATGTGTTAATCACAAAGATTATATTACTAATTTAACAAATTATATTATATTATATAATACATCATATTACTAATTTAAACCACCTTAGGCTCAGGTCAGGCTGATTAGAAGAAGAAGTACTAACCAAATAAACAATACATTGACAAACAATATGTATTATGTTGTGCTAAAATAAATTAACAACATTAACAATACATATATGTATTAACTAAACTGTCAATAAAATAAAAGTGCAAATGAAAATACAGTTTCACCACTTTAGTCATAATTTTTGTGCTTACCAAATTTCTCTATGACATTAGCGCCAGACTTCTTTTGTTTGTTTTATTTTGTCATTACTGCCACAAGTTTTGGAAACATGTATTACAACTGAGTAACGCTGCTGCCTATACAGACCACAGCTGAAAAACACTTATATTAGATTCTAGGGGGCGCTCGCGGCCCAACACTGGGCCCTATGGTTAAGAAACACTGGTATATAGTATATGCCATCAACGTGCCGGGGACCATCTCTTCGCAGAGAAACACGCCCAGGGCTCCCACTACTGCAGCATTATAGTGAATTGATTTTTCATGCTCATTTTTTTGCTGTTTTTATCTGCCACACATGGAAAGCTGGTCCGTGAAATAAAGGCATACGTTAAACCGGTCCCTGGTGGGAAAAAGGTTGGGGACCCTTGAATTAGATGACAAATATAGAATTAGTTTGGGCTAATTTGTATTTGTAAATCTCACTCTAAAAGAGTCGGTACGCGTATTTCTGTTTAGATGGGGGGCGTGAAAAAAACTATTTACCCAAGGTGGGGCATGAGAAGCACTGACCTGCAGTAGAGGCAGTTTGGCTAAGTCAACTCTGAGTGCTGCTTGAATGATTGTTTCTTCGCCAAGTGTTTAAGCTGGCCAAGTCTGCAACCGGATGTGATAAGCTACAAAGGTATCTAAATATGGCACAGTTTGATTTTAGGTGAATCGATGCAATGGTGAAGCACTGCAAAAACAATGGTAAATGTTCATTTATCCTTTTCTCTTATCATTTATATGCATTTTGCATTGTTTTTTTGCCTGTAAAACTATAACTATTCTCGATAATAAGTGTTATATGTTTACATTTGTGGATGTCTAAAACATATTAATTGGATTTACATTGTATCCGATTGATGGATTAAAACGAAAACTGAGATACTACTGTATATCATTAGGGAAGAAGACAATGTACAGCAAGTCAAACAAACGTCTATAAGAGGTTGGAAAATACTTATGTGAATATACATCGGAATTGTTGTGCCCTGCGATTGGCGTACCGACCCCGCATTCAGCCAACTGGGATAGGCTCCAGCTGACGAGTCATGCACAGGGCATACACAGTGTAGTCAAACAACCGTTCACGCTCACTGCTCAGGGCATTTAATCGATCACAACTTGACTGATTAGGTTGTCTTGAAAGACGCTTCACCTCTCATCCGACCATTCTTCATCCGTCATGCTCAAAGACTAACATTGATGATGTGTTTGTAATGTCGCTTGTAACAGCGAATAATGTATGAATTTGCCTCTGGATTTCAATATTAATTATATATATATATATATATATATTTTAAGTAGACTGTCGATTTTACAGTAAAAACTTTACATTTACAAAATGTTACTGTAAATTTGTGTTGTTGTTTTTTTATTCCTTACAACATTTTACCGTAAATATAAAAGACATGCACCTGGGGATAGGTTGATTGGCAACACTAAATTGGCCCTAGTGTGTGACTGTGAGTGTGAATGTTGTCTGTCTATCTGTGTTGGCCCTGCGATGATGTAGCGACTTGTCCAGGGTGTACCCCGCCTTCCGCCCGATTGTAGCTGAGATAGGCTCCAGCGCCCCCGCGACCCCGAAGGGAATAAGCGGTAGAAAATGGATGGATGGATGGATAATGTTTCTATCTGTGTTGGCCCTGCGATGAGGTGGTGACTTGTCCATGGTGTACTCTGCCTTCTGCTCGAGTGCAGCTGGGATATGCTCCAGCACCCCTGTGACCCCGAAAGGGACAAGCAGTAAAAATGGATGAATGGATAAAAACAGTACCACTGTTTTGTTTTTTGTTTTTTTACGGAAAAAGCTGGCAGCTTCATTGCCAGAATTTTACTATTAAATATACATTGGTTTTTACAAAACTATATTGTTAATGGAAAAACAGTACAAGTTGCTTTTTTTATTCTGGCAACTTCGCTGCAGTACAGTGTCACAGAACAATAATTATGGTGAAAATCTTGAAACCTTTTTTTTCTTTCTTTTGAGATAAAGATTATTTATGTGTTTAATATTTGCTTACTTACTATGGTATGTTATTTATTTATTCACTGTTCTGTTACAAAGAACAAAGAAACGGGATGCAATTGCTATGGTATGAAAAGGGGTAGGATTAAATATGGCAAAAGTCAGCTAACAATGGATGTAATGGGATTTGATATATTCCACCTCTAAAGCACTGGTCATTTTAAGCACATGGCGGGGCATTATTTTACAGGCGCATCACAACATTTGCCATCTCCTTCAACAACAACAACAACAACAACACTACTAATCATGGCAGATTTATGAGAGCCAATGACTACTTTGAGACAAATGATGATCCAGAACCTTATATTTTGGAGCCTAAATATACGGAGAATGATATACACGTTTTACAAGCTGAGTGATAAGCAGATCCAGCAAACAGCACTATTGCTAAGTGCTAAATAAGAAATACAAACCACAAACATAATAAAATAAATGTACTTACTGTACAATGTCTGCTCTCACTTGGATGCCAACTGATCGGATGTATATATCTTCCTCTTTAGACGATTAATTAATCATAATCCTCACGCAGGTAAAAAAAAAAAAAGGTGGCAAGCGCAAGCATCTTTTTGTGTCTTTCTCGCGACTTCCAAGTCTAAAATGTATGTAAAGGTTGACCACAGCTACAACCTTCTATTACAGTGAGAGGCATGAGTTATAATCCAGTATTAACTTTCACCAACTGAGAGGCAATGCACTAGGTCAATCGCTGTATACCTCGCTGTTACCTCTCTGTGATCACGGTGCCACTAAAAGTAGTTCCTCAGTAATAACTAATAATAACCATATTATTAACACTTGGTTAATGGGGTGTGCATCTCTACCTTAAATGGAGATCCGATATGCATCGAGATAGATGGGTTACCATACGATTATACTTTTTAAAACATTAGGATTGGATGCGATTTGATCAATGCAGATGAAAGCTTTGCATGGTGAAAAAAAAAAATAATGGATCGTGCATCATGTCAGAATAATGTGCTGTGTTTTTTTTTTAAATAGACACATGCAAAACAGTCAATGTATTAATTATGAGCAAATAGTTAAACTATCAACTTAAACGCATTTCAATCCATGAACTTTATGAAAAGAAGATGTAAACAAAACAATTTTGGAAAAGCTCACAGGTATTTACTGTTGTTTACTCAGGTAGCAACAAAAAAATACAGAGAAAAGCAAGCTGTGCCTCAAGCAGAGGTGTTATAACACCACAGTAACACAAGTGCAAGATACAATCAAGTGCCACCACGTAAACTAAACAGTATATATAGCTTTCGGATAGAAGCTCAAATACTTTTATAAGTGCCATTCTGCTTACTGTGCAGCTAGGTCTTTATCTTTATCACAATGAACAGAGTAGTAGATGCTGTGATTACCTCGCTGAGTTGTGGCTGGAAGTATTTCAAATCAGTGTCCTTGTCTTGCCAGTTGGTGGATCTGCTAACATTAGCATCCCTAGCTCCCTCATCGCCCACTTGAGTGTCTCCGTGCCGTCACAACACGTGGATGCTAAGATTAGTCATGCAGTCGTTACTTTACCGCTGTTTTCCAAACGTTAAAAAATTGCCATAGTTTTATCCAACTGACCATTCTTTTTTATAAAAAATCTGATCTGAAAATGTACCACTCTTTAGATTTAAGTGGGGGTATTGTTTGTAAACTCTTTCAGTGCTGTCTGCCATGTTGCTGTGTTGCTGTCAGTCGCAACCGAGAACGTTGTCATCACAGAAGTCTTCAAGATTAGTGCGGCCATAGCAGCGTTCCAATCAACCGATTCATGAGTTTCCAACCGGTCATCGACCGATCCATGCTAGATATATATCGATCCAGAGGCTCGCCAAACAATGTATTCATATATTTAAAGTTAAAATCGGTTTTCGGTTTGTATCGATTAATTGTATCCATTCACATGACAAACACAAAGTCCCAGTGTTGTGACTTTCTGAAATGGATGGATGGAACACTTGTGTGTGAGACACAAGCGCGCACACAATATAAACTCACCGAGCAGTAGGCTGTCGTCATGACGTCCGGTGGTCATTGAGATGAAGAAAGATGGTATGCTGCACATCTGCATGGACTTTTGCAAACTCAATGCCTCCTCTGAGTTCGACGCATACCCGATGCTCCGGATTGATGACCTGCTGGAGAGAATCGGCCAAGTCTGGTTCATCACCACCCTCGATCTCTGTAAGGGCTACTGGCAAGTGCCTTTGGAAGAAGCCATCCGCCCTTGCACCACCTTCCAGACACCTGCTGGGCTCTACCAATTCACGGTGGCTGCCTTTTGGACTGCACGGCGCTCCAGCCACCTTCCAGAGGCTGATGGACCAGGTGCTGCAAGGGTGTGAAGATTGCAATGCTGCCTACCTGGACGATGTGGTGATCTACAGTAACACCTGGAAAGATCATCTGAGCCACCTAGAGCGAGTCTTGGGTCAGATCCAGCAGGCAGGACTGACCCTAAATCCTTCCAAGCGCCAATGGACCAAGGAGGAGGCAAACTACTTGGGCTATCTTTTGGGATGTGGAGAAGTGCGACCTCAAGTGGACAAGGTGAAGGCCATCCGCAGCTCCCCGTGGCCTTGGACAAAGAAGGAGGTGAGGTCCTTCTTAGGCCTGGCGTGTTGGTACAGGAGGTTTGTCCCGCAGTTCGCCACCATTGCTGCGTCATTCACAGTTCTAACGGCAAAGGACCAGAGGAATCCTGTCGCCTGGAGTGAAGCCTGTGAAACCGCTTTCAGGACATTAAAGGACTGCCTATGTTCATCACCTGCGCTGAGAACGCCGGACTTCAAGCAGCGGTTCCTCGTCCAGACTGATGCTTCTGCTGTTGGTTGAGGGGCAGTCCTAGCACAAGGGTATACTGGGGAGGAATAACCGATCTTGTCATGTGGAGTTCAATCAAAAGGACGCGGCACGTTTCGATGACGCCATATAAGTGCGTATTGGCGTGCTTTGCGAAGGTCATGTGACCAGTGGACCAGACCAAGTGGTCTCAATGTGGACTTGTTATTTAATCATGAAGTTGTTAAATATATTACATTTCATTTGATGATGTGATGGATATAAACATATACATGTTCAGCATGAAATATTGTCAATTATTATCTAGATGTGTACATTAAGGGTACAAGTTTGTTTTTTTCAACCTTTTTCCCTGTCGGTGGTATTGGACTATTTAAGGGAGGCTGTTCATTCAATCGGAGTGGGAGTAGGTTAGCTGGTTGGTTGTGGAGAGTTGGAGTATAAGGCGAACAGTGATTAAGGATTTTTGAGCAGCAGATAATTTTTTTCATTCCTGCATTTTGTAAATACTTTACTTTTGTATTTACTTTTCTTTTTCACTCATTTTTGCACGGTATATATTTGTGCACCCTGTGCACTGGTGACCTTGAGTTGGTCCAATAAACATCCCCAACTCAAAATCTGCGACTGAGCCATCTTTGGTTGCATGGTTATACATTTTTTTTGAGTGAACCTGTGATACAGATACCGATTAACTTTTTTATTACTTTCTAAAAATGGAGATACAAATTTAATTTGCGCACACTTTTATTTGTGGCTGGCTTTAAGGCAGCTTCTTAAGCAGCGTGTGTCTTTGAACGCTTTCAAAACACTTTTTTTGGACGGATTTCTTCCGCGCATTGACTTCCGTTTCCATAGCAGCACACTTCTGACTTCTGGCAACAAGTGTGTGTTCCTACTTCTGCCAACAAACACAAGTGTGTTTTCAAATGATGGTAGACTTCGTAATAGCCAACAAAGATGAACATTTTTGGTCAAATAAGGATTCACAACCTTATTTTTTTGAAGCTAAAAATGCAGAGAGTGAACTGCTGCTCCTCGAAGCTAGCACGAAGGAAGGGTGAGACGTTAGTGCAGACGTAAGGCGAGAGAGTGAGGTCAGCTTGACTCGAAGCTGTAAATGTGGAACTTGAAGCCAAGCTATTTTGACATAAATGGAGTGCTTACCCAAACAAACTGAAAAAAAACGTGCCCTACCAAACGCACAACTGTCCATTGAGTGAGTCACACTTTAAATATTGATCATGATACACGCAGCACAAATATTTCTCCCCAGTACTGGTTGTTAATGTATAGCATGTTTTCAGTAATGCATTCACTGACTAGACTTTAAATGGACAATTATAGTGTCAATTTGCATAATATAACTTTAACTCTTATCTGTTCATTGTTGTGCAGAAAGAACAATTTCAACACAACACTTTGTTATTTGTGTACATTTTCTGTCTGTGTCCTTCATTTTACTGACAGAAAAATAACTTGTGAATTGGTACAAAACCTTCAACCCTAAATATTGAGCATGCAGTTGCAGCTCTGTAAATCAAAATTACCATATATTTTGGATCATAGGGCGCACCAGATTATAAGACGCACTGCCGGTGAGCGGGTCTATTCAGGTATTCAGTAAACGTTTGGGAACTGAGGAGACCAATTTTTGAAGCTTTTCAGGTGGAATTTTTTCCCATTCTTGCTTGATGTACAGCTTAAATTGTTCAACAGTCCGGGATCTCCGATGTCATATTTTAGGCTTCATATTGTGCCACACATTTTCAATGGGAGACAGGTCTGGACTACAGGCAGGCCAGTCTAGTACTCGCACTCTTTTACTATGAAGTCACACTGTTGTGACACATGGTTTGGCATTGTCTTGCTGAAATAAGCAGGGGCGTCCGTGATAACGTTGCTTGGATGGCAACATATGTTGCTCCAAAACTTGTATGTACATTTCAGCATTAAGAGTGCCTTCACAGATGTGCAAGTTACCCATGCCTTGGGCACTAATACACCCCCATACCATCACAGATGCTGGCTTTTGAACTTTGCTTTTGAACAGTCCGGATGGTTCTTTGCCTCTTTGTTCCGGAGGACACGACATCCACAGTTTCCAAAAACAATTTGAAATGTGGACTTGTCAGACCACAGAACACTTTTCCAGTTTGCATCAGTCCATCTTAGATGAGCTTGGGCCCAGCGAAGCCGGCGGCGTTTCTGGGTGTTGTTGATAAATCGCTTTCGCTTTGCATAGTAGAGTTATAACTTGCATTTACAGATGTAGCGACCAACTAGAGTTACTGACAGTGGTTTTCTGAAGTGTTACTGAACTTGTGTGGTGATATCCTTTACACACTGTCGCTTTTTGATGCAGTACCACCTGAGGGGTGGACTTGGATAGAAAGTCACATGCATTCAATGTTGGTTTTCAGCCTTGCTGCTTACGTGCAGTGATTTCTCCAGATTCTCTGAAACTTTTGATGATATTACTCACCGTAGATGGTGAAATCCTTAGATGTCTTGCAATAGCTGGTTGAAAAATGTTGTTCTTAAACAATTTGCTTATGCATTTGTTCACAAAGTGGTGACCTTTGCCCCATTCTTGTTTGTGAATGACTGAGCATTTCATGGAAGCTGCTTTTACACCCAATTGTGTCACCCACTTGTTCCCAATTAGCCTGTTCACCTGTGGGATGTTCCAAATAAGTGTTTGATGAGCATTCCGCAACTTTCTCAGTCTTTTTTGCCACTTGTGCCAGCTTTTTTGAAACATGTTGCAGGCATCAAATTCCAAATGAGCTAATATTTGCAAAAAATAACACATTTTTCCAGTTCGAACGCTAAGTATCTTGTCTTTGCAGTGTATTCAATTGAATATAGGTTGAAAATTATTTGCCAATCATTGTATTCTGCTTTTATTTACGATTTACACAATGTGCCAACTTCACTGGTTTTGGGTTTTGTAAGTTAAAACTGTAAGCTACTTTGTATTAGAAAATGGTAACAGGGGACGATGAATGCCCCACAAAAGAGGATAGAGAAAAAGAAAGAGCTGATTGACTACAGTACAGGCTGCAATGTTGGCGCACGCACATTTTCTGAAATGATTTGCAGATCTCAAAAACACAATAGCAGGAACCAATGAGTAAGAAAAGTTGGTTTTGCATTTGGTCGACTTGTGCTCTCGCTTTCATTAATAATCCAAGATGGCGGCCATGAGGTTTGCCTTGGTACACGCTCTGCTACTCTGTCCGTCTCTCTGGTCTGTTGTATGCCTCAAAAATAAATTTTGCTTGACATACACCCATCTAGAGTTGCTTTTACTCAGAGGCATCTCGCAGACAATAGATCCAACAAGGATCTCAACGATACCGGTGGAGATAGTAGCAACACACATACCGGCTAATCCACCCGGTGCTACCTGGCACAAATCATCCAGGAGAAGACACGTTGCCGGTGTGCGGACCGGGTTTAGGAAGTGGCCGTTTAGACCACCACTACCATCTCTGATCCTGACAAACGTGAGATCGCTAAGGAATACAATTTATGAACTTTTCCTTCTCACCATATACCAATACCAACAAAGACTACACCCACTGCTCCGCCATATGCCTTACTGAGACCTGGCCGGACCATACCATGCCTGATCAGGTCAGTGAAGCTGTTAAAGAAATCTAAATGCGGATACATCTGCGTTATGGTCAACCAGCGATTTTTATGGTCAACTAGCGATTGTGCAACAACACCACAACTCTTCAGAGTTTCTGTTCTCCCTCCCTGGAATACATCAGTGTTAAATGCAGACCTGACTACCTCCCAATATAATTTACATCGGCTATTCTCAGCATCGTATACGTCCCATCATCAGCGAACGCCATTCCAGCCATGTCAGAACTCTCTGCCTATATATCCCCTGTGGAAAATTCAAACCCAGATGCGGTTGTTATCGTTCTTGGCGACTGTAACCACACTAACCTTTCGCGATCCTCCCCAACTACATCCAACAGGTCACCTGGGCGAGTAGGGGCGATAACACTCTGGACCATTGCTATGTGGCAATAAGTGACGCATAGCGCTCATTCCCGCGGGCGCCGCTGGGTTCATTGGATCATGCGGACCTCCTTCTCGTGCCGAAGTACAGACAAAAGCTTAAGTCCACCGGTTTACAATTCAGAACTGTTAAATGTTGGTCCAACAATGCCATAGAGACTCTGAAAGGCTGCCTTGAGTGTACTGATTGGGACATCTTCATTGCAGCTGCTGGCAGCTTGGACGAGCTGACTGACACTGTGACGTTATATGTTAACTTTTGTGTGGATATATGCGTTCCCATCAAAACAATAAAAACGCACGGCAATAACACCCTGGTTCACAAAGGACATTCAATTGGTACGGAAAAAGAAAAACTGTGCCTACCTCTGTGGTGATAAAGACCAATATAAAAGTGCAAAATGCAAACTACGATCAGCTATCAGGTAAGCGCAGTTCACATACACACACAGACTGGAGCAGCAAATGGCTTCCAACGACTCCAGAGCTACCTGGAGGAAGTTGAAAATGACAAATTGCAAAAAAAAATCCACCACCCACAATGGATACTGACAATGATCTCCCAGATACACTCAACCAATTTAACACCAGATTTGACCAGTCACCTGTCTCCCCAACCCCGTTCCCACCACCACCCTTTGCAATCCAGGAGGAGGAGGTGAGGGCCTCCTTTATTAAGAAACAACAAAAGAAAGCTGCAGGTCCTGACAGAATTATTTCTGATATTCTTAAGCTCTGTGCTGCTCAAATTGCCCCTTTTTTTCGCTTCCATGTTCAACCAGTCTCTCATTCAGTATATGGTACCAACATTTTTTAAAGTGAAGTGAAGTGAATTATAATTATATAGCACTTTTCTCTAGTGACTCAAAGTGCTTTACATAGTGAAACCCAATATCTAAGTTACATTTAAACCAGTGTGGGTGGCACTGGGAGCAGGTGGGTAAAGTGTCTTGCCCAAGTACACAACAGCAGTGACTAGGATGGCGGAAGCGGGGATCGAACTTGGAACCCTCAAGTTTCTGGTACGGCCGCTCTACCAACCGAGCTATACGGCCCAAAAGACTCCACGGTGTTAAAGACTCCATTATCATCCCCATTCCTAAAACAATAAATTATCTTGTGCCTTAATGACTACAGACCCATTGCAGTGACATCTGTGATAATGAAGTCATTTGAACGCATCATTTTAACATATGTAAAAAACACGATCACTTCAAAATTGGACGGTTAACAATTTGCATACTGTGCCAATAGATCCGTTGAAGATGCCGTCAACCTTGCACATCATACAATACTGCAGCACCTGGAGCACCCCAACACATACGCCCGCATTCTGTTTATTGATTTCAGTTCCACATTCACTACAAACAACCAAGCCAATATCCTGAATAAACTCCTAGAAATGAACATTCAAGTATGATCAATTATGCAGATGATACCGCCATAATTCGACTCATAACAAACAATAACGAACACTTTCGCCAGCAAATAGCTCAAACAGTAAACTGGTGCCAAGACAACAAACTCCAACTCAATACAGCTAAAACGCAAGAAATCCTTGTCAACTTCACCCATAACCCCACATTAAAATTTCCCCTGTACATCGCTTCTGAATCCATCTCCATCACAGACTTTCACATTTCTGGGCACTCACATCTTCAACTTCCTTAAATGGAAACTCCACTCAGATCACATCTGCAAAAAAGAAAATCAACGGCTATTTTTTCTTTGCCATCTCAGAAATTCATTTTCAAACCCAACCTCTTCCAACAGTTCTACACCCCAATCATCCAAAGCATACTCACCTTCTCAATAAGGTGGTTTGGTAACTTGGATTCACAATCATGCAAAAAACTACAGCGCGTTGTGGATGAATTTTGCGGTTTACTTATACACACAACATAATAATGCCCATATCTTGAAGCACATCACGTCTGATTATGGTAACCGTAATGCGCCTACAATCCATCAAGCATTTTGGCTTTGTGAATGGTAAAAGTGACAGATTGCGTGCACCTGGGTAAAAACCTGGCATGACACACGTCTCACACACACACAAACACAAATGCAACCTAAAACATTTTCAAAATCGGTTATGAGGGTATTTTCATATCCATTGATCATGAAATCAGATCAGTATTCTGCTTTTTTTAATGTATTTATTGAGGGTAGTCCTATTGAGGTAGCAACATATTTTCACACATATTGGAAAACAGGATCAGTGCAAATTAATGTAAACATTGACTTGAAGGTGATGCATATGGTTAGTACATATGCCTTATAGCACATAGGTTGGGGGTTTGAATCTCAGGTTGGACCTTGATTATCGGTAATTGTTTCCACTGTCCAAAATGAAAAATGTTGTTGTGTGTCCAATAATAAGGTTGCTTGAATCAAATTTGGAATCTGTAAGATTACTACAACCCCCTATCAAAAATGTCTGTTCCATTTGGATAGCGGCAAAGCTAGCTTCCAACATTTGACTCTAAACAGACTTCATAACATCATTAAAGCTCACCTTTAAACATTCACACACATCACCAGCATTTTGTACGAGGTAAGGGACGAAAGGTAAAAATATAATACATTTACCTGTGGCTGTTTATAAGAAAGTTATGTCTACTGTTTACCTTTGCATCTCATTGCCCATAACTGTGGTGTGTTGAAGGACCTTCGATTAAAGTTAAAAACAGAGGTGTCATTAAAAGGGTATGCTTAACACCCGGGAGATGCACTAATAATAATATAATCATAATATTAATACTGTTTTATTGGAATTCACAATATTCACTGATGATAGTTCTACATCAAGGTTCCCCAAACTTTTTGACTCACTGGCCACATTGGGTTAAAATAATTTGGCCGGGGGCCGGACTATCTATCTGTGTGTGTGTGTGTGTGTGTGTGTGTGTGTATATATAAATATATATATATATATATATTTTTTTTGTCTTGTCCCCACAATTTTCCCCCCTCTTCTTTTTTTTGGTCTAATTTTATATCTTCTCCAGCTCGGATGCGGCTGGACCATGGACAATGCCGAGCACCCACGTGGGATTGATGGCAAATTATTTCTCACCACCAAGCAGAAACCATGCATGCTCAGAAAAGTAGCGTCAGATTTACCACCCGTCCGAGCACCCACTGGCAGAAATGTAGATCGGCGCCTATGGGCTGGACCAAACACTAAATATATCCAAACATTTAATTAAGTCAAATACAAAATAAAGCAACAAGAGAATAATGCCACACTTCTCTTCTGTAAAGTACATATGTCATGCACAAATGGGCATCTACATCAACAATATGATATGTCTGAGCAGCTGGACACTACAGATTTAAAAACATATATATATACTTTTTTATTTTTTATTTGGGACTTCCAGTGCCCCAGATTGTGGACACTAGTGGACTGTAATTTGGGACACTGTGAAGTAGAGGAAAACTTGACAGATTTATAATCTTATTATATATTTATAATATTTAATTGAATCATGAATGATTCTTTAAATAAATTTTCTGGCCACTTTATATTTAATTTGTTTGTTTTCTTTAATCTTAAAAAAAGAACAAAACCTAATTAAGGTTTTTGCATGTGTTATAAAAAAAAATTGGTTTTAACCAAATGCATTCAATAATTAGTTTTTTAGTGCATGTAGTTAACATTTCAAGTATGTGTGTAAACAGAGCAGTGATGTTGGCTTTAGAGTGGGATGGAGGCCCTTCGGGAATCTTATGTATGGGGGCCCAGATTTAGGTTTGATGCCTCTTCTGATGGCTTCAAAGAAGCAAACTTGTAGTTTGAATTTGAAATACGCATACATCTTCTCTTGCACACCTTATATGCCATGTGAGCTGGAGCACTATATTCTGAGCGCCAGTCAATTATAGGGCAATTATATACATCCATTCACATTCATACCTACAGATAATAGTAATTTCCTGAGTCCTTTCTTTTTTGAAGCCGTTCATTGTGTACAGTAATTAGATTATTTTGGTTTGATATTCTGATTACGGTGGTGAAGTGGTTAGCGCTTGTGCCTCACAGCAAGAAGGTTTTCGGTTTGGATCCAGGGATCGGGATCTTGCTGTGTGGAGTTTACATGTTTTCATGTAGAAATGGATGGGTGGATTATTTTGCTTCTTCTACCAGCTGCCAAGTTCACACACTGAATAACACTTGCAATAGTTTACAGTCAGCGCATTGTTTGTGAATGCCAAAGTACAGAAGATGATCGATCCACTTATCTATCGATATCCTTGAGTCTATAGTTCCTTTTTTATAAGAGCTAGGTCACCTACCATAGCCTCTTTCAATCTTTTATTTATTTTCTGTCTTAGATTTATGAATCCCACAATTGAACCTCACACCTACACTAACCGGCTCAACCTAGAAACTCAGGACCACAAGTTAAATGTGTGGGTGGAGGTCTATGAAAAACTGTTTTTTTTTAAGAGAGATTGCTTTTCTGCAACTTACCATCTCCAGAATCAAATGTCATTTGCACAAGTCCATACAAAGGACTAATTAATACTGTTACAATGTAGATACAAGTGTGTGAGGGTGGGAAACAGACTTTTTGAGGTCTGTCCTCTAAAGTTTTGTTTTAAAGGGTAAAGAGTGAAAGTGTTCTTTATACCTGCTGTGGCCTCATGCAATTACTTTACTTTCTAATTGCATTGATCCTATTGCTATAAATTGCATCATCATTTTAGATTTCAAATTATACACTAGGCAAAATGGGAAACTGTCATTACTCCATGATGACATCAGATAACTTGGCACTGAATTGGCTTTGTTCAACAGAGGGAATGCACGTGGAATATGTTACCAGGTTGGGAGGAGTCTAATACAAATGTCCTTACCATTTGAGTCTACAAATGCTCACATTTGTGTCAAAAAACAGATTCAGTATCCATGTTATGATTTTGTTTAGTTTATTACAGTTTATTGTATTTACCTTTAACAAAAAATGTTCTACAGCCTTTACCACCGACCTGGCTACCTGGAGCTTTTTTTAAAGTTTATTAAAATGTTTTGTTTTAATATGGTTTCTGTAGGAGGACACACACGACACACACCTTCCTAATTGTTAGAAAGCCCACTGCTTAATATGTTTGTGTTCATGCTTCACTGATGAGAGTATTGAGCAAGCTCCATTTTGTTCTACTAATTTTGGCGGCCCTTAAACTCACCGTAGTTGGGTGAACTGTGACACAACAGTCCACACAATATACCTACAAGCATTATTTGAACCCATTTAATTGTGTTTTCTGAGTATTTAATTTATATTTGCATGTCTTATGACACATTAACTTAATGTAATATTGACTGCATTTCTGATAGTTGTTTGAGGGTCATATTGTTCCAGACAACAGCAAACATTACCGAGCTTGCCAAAGATTTGACTAAATCCATTAGAAGAAGACAGCCTGCCATTTCCTTTACTTGGACACACACATCTATACCTTTCACCATTCTAAGCCAGTAATTTCCAGAAGTTATCTCACCCTCCGAGAAACCTCCATTTTACTAATGTTTTCCAATGTTGTGAAAAGGTGTAGAATAAATATTAAAATGTCAACATTTCTGTCAATAAAAATTTGCGTCAGCCTGCGACACATAGTCATTCTGATAGTGGTCTATCATAGCTAATACAGACACGTTTCATGTGTTGCCTTCATTAAAAGACTTATATAAAGCTTTTCATTTTTTGCGGCTCCAGACAGATTTGTTTTTTGTATTTTTGGTGCAATATGGCTCTTACAACGTTTTGGGTTGCCGACCACTGCACTAGATCAATAGTGAAGTTGGCCTTCATAATAATAAACTTTTTTACAGGAGGTGTATGCAGATACAATTCACAATATTCAGGACAGCCGTTGCATTACTTTAGCCTCTAAACCGTCGATCATAATATTTTATTAGAGCGTATCAAAACACGTGTTGGTATGTCAGACTTAGCCTTGTCTTGGTTTAACTCTTATTTTACTGACAGGAGGCAGTGCGTCTCCCATAACAATGTGACCTCGGACTATGTTAAGGTAACGTGTGGAGTTCCCCAGGGTTCCGTTCTTGGCCCTGCACTTTGCAGTATATACATGTTGCCGCTAGGTGATATCATACGCAAATACGGTGCTAGCTTTCACTGTTATGCTTATGACACCAAACTCTACATGCCTTTAAAGCTGACCAACACACCGGATTGTAGTCAGCTGGAGGCGTGTCTTAATGAAATTAAACAATGGATGTTCGCTAACTTTTTGCAACTCAACGCTAAGAAAACGGAAATGCTGATTATTGGTCCTGCTAGACACCGACATTTATTTAATAATACCACCTTAACATTTGACAACCAAACAATTACACAAGGCGACTCGGTAAAGAATCTGGGTATTATCATCGACCCAACTCTCTCGTTTGAGTCACACATTAAGAGTGTTACTAAAACGGCCTTCTTTCATCTCCGTAATATCGCTAAAATTTGTTCCATTTTGTCCACTAGCAACACTGAGATCATTATTCATGCGTTTGTTACGTCTCATCTCGATTACTGTAACGTATTATTTTCGGGTCTCCCTTTGTCTAGCATTAAAAGATTACAGTTGGTACAAAATGCGGCTGCTAGACTTTTGATAAGAACAAGAAAGTTTGATCATATTACGCCTATACTGGCTCACCTGCACTGGCTTCCTGTGCACTTAAGATGTGACTTTAAGGTTTTACTACTTACGTATAAAATACTACACGGTCTAGCTCCAGCCTATCTTGCCGATTGTATTGCACCATATGTCCCGGCAAGAAATATGCGTTCAAAGAACTACGGCTTATTAGTGATTCCCAGAGCCCAAAAAAAGTCTGCGGGCTATAGAGCGTTTTCTATTCGGGCTCTAGTACTATGGAATGCCCTCCCGGTAACAGTTAGAGATGCTACCTCAGTAGAAGCATTTAAGTCCCATCTTAAACTCATTTGTATACTCTAGCCTTTAAATAGACCCCCTTTTTAGACCAGTTGATCTGCCGTTTCTTTTCTTTTCTCCTCTGCCTGCCTCTCCCTTGTGGAGGGGGGAGTTACACGGGTCCGGTGGCCATAGATGAAGTGCTGGCTGTCCAGAGTCGGGACCCGGGGTGGACCGCTAGCCTGTGCATCGGTTGGGGACATCTCTGCACTGCTGACCCGTCTCCGCTCGGGACGGTTTCCTGCTGGCCCCACTATGGACTCGACTCTCACTATTATGTTGGATCCACTATGGACTGAACTTTTGCTGATATGTTGGATCCACTATAGACTGGACTTTCACAATATTATGTCAGACCCACTCGACATCCATTGCTTTCGGTCTCCCCTCGAGGGGGGGGTTACCCACATATGCGGTTCTCTCCAAGGTTTCTCATAGTCATTCACATCGACGTCCCACTGGGGTGAGTTTTTCCTTGCCCTTATGTGGGCTCTGTACCGAGGATGTCGTTGTGGCTTGTGCAGCCCTTTGAGATACTTGTGATTTAGGGCTATATAAATAAACATTGATTGAAACATTGATTGATAAACATGAATATGAGCTACATGGATGTATCCAATGTATTTACTTCCAAAGTATCCAAAATAGGTGTTAAAATCCTAACAAATCTCACAATATGCCAAAAATGATAGATTGTGACACAGCAATAATAGATGTATTGGGGGAGAATTTCTGCAATGCATCACAATCTGCACAATATATACACATTAGGGTTGTCCCGATACCAATATCTTGGTACCGGTAACAACATGTATATTGATACTTTTCAATCATTTTCAACATAAATGGAAACCAAAAAACTTTTCATTATTAGCTTCATTTTAACTGAAAATCTTACGATACATTAAACATATGATTCTTATTGCACTCAAAGAACAATTTTAGAAGATTAAGATACAAAATGTAAATGCATTAAACACACTGGGCTTTTAATTGCACTCAAATAACAATTTACACTTTTACATATTACATATAGCCTGCCATAATCTAGGATTAGGTTGGAATAGAAAAGAAAGCTTTGCTGACATTGTAATAAATGCTTCATGATTTATGGCAATACTTAGTAAATACAAAAATCAATACTATAGCTAAAATTGCACTGATGAGACATGTAGCAGGTAAAATACATTGGTTAAGATAAAACAAATTAAATTGTGGGAATTTGTTACAAAATTTAGTCATTTCAATTTCCATTTAAATTGGTTTTGACCGCGTTAATATTTGGCAACAGGCCAACCAACTAAATGCACGTCGACAGATGTATATGTGCACAGCAGGGGAGCTTGTTTACTACATTTCCTGTCGCTCTTTAAGCTCCTTGTGCAGATCTGTATGCCTGTTATTTAAATGTTTAACAAAGTTTAGGTGTAATACAGTATTGCCATTTTTGGTGAGGCATGCTTTAAAGTGTTTAACGAGTCACCAGTTTTGAAGCTTTTTATCAACCAGTAGTGTTGCTGTTTTTTGCCATTTTTCCTCTCAACACTGTTTTTGCTTGTATGCGCTCTGTGTGTGAGCGTTAACATGCGAACAATGTCACCGCCGACCAGCAGCATGCGATGAAAAAAAAGTATCGGTATTTTTCAATGAAAGAATAGTTACTTTTTTAATTCTTTAATACTGTAGTACTTTGTTTGTACCGGTACAACCCTAATACATTTATATATACTGCCGACCAGCTGCATGCGATTAAAAAAAAAAGTACAGGTATTTTTCAAAGACAGTATAGTACCTTTTTTAATCCATCCGTGCCGGTACAACCCTAACACACACACACACACACACACACACACACACACACACACACACACACACACACACACACACACACACACACGTATACTGTGTGTGTGTATATATATATATATATATATATATATATATATATATATGTATATATATATATATATATATATATATATATTTTAGGTTGAATTAACGAGACAACATCTTTTCTGCTGACATTTTCAATATTGAAGCAAATTTCAATAAAAGTACAATAACCAACATTTTAACAGTAAAATGATCTGCTTAATAAAGTTCCCTTACCCAGTGTTCTGTCGATGTCTGCTACCTGTCGATGTCAGGTGTTCTTTAAGTCAGTGCGTCTCTGCTGTCACCAGAGCCGGCCCAAGAAATAAGCGTACTAAGCGCTTGCTTAGGGCCCCGCGGCCACCAGGGGGCCCCCAAAAGCAATTAACAAAAAATTCTTATTTTTTATTTTTTGCATGTACGAGTCTGACTGATGATTGCTGATCAAAGATATATTATTGTACAAAAACACAATTTTAGGTCAACAGAGTGCTGCTGCTGATCTAGGCTTAGTGATTCTTCCTGCCTCTCTTTAAATGTAAAGCTGCCTCTGCTGCACCTGTGACGTTTGCCGCCTGCTATGGCGTCACATTAGTGCCAAAAATCCGAGCGCATAAAAACTGTTATCGCGCGCTGATTCTCCACTTCGTGCGCGCGCGCGACACCCTTTTGCGCGCGCGTGGTGCCTTTTTGCGTGTGTGCCGTCTCGGTCTGTGCGCTGGCATGTTTCGTTTTGGCACTTTGGGGGTGGGTATGCTTAGCCGGCCCCTTCTTTCTGATTGGCCAGGTGAAAAATGCTCAGAGATAATCAGAAGTATAGCAGGGCGGGTCATCGTCAATATGTATCAAGATTGTTATAGGCGCAAAGTTTTCACTTCTTCTTGAACATTTGTTTTCTAATTTATGGAATTTCTTTTGATTCAGCCATAAAATTAATGAAATAATCTTTGAATTTTGTTTTTAAAATGTTAAAAATAGCCTTTTAATAATGTATTCTGAAACAGTTTAAAATAATCAGAGAACTGACTAACACTGACCCTACACAACTATGTTGCACAATTAAGTCATTTTTTTTTATAGCGAAAGAGGTGATTTCAACAGGTGCAGCATCCTATGTCATATCTACATGTAATAAGATTTGTAACAAGGCAAACCGTTTGTAAATTGGTCGAAAATCAAGCAAGTTATGGTAATTTAATTGGTACATGTACTAATTAAATTACCATAACTTGCTTTGACATCATTGTAATGATTGAGGCTAGCTGTCCGAGGTAAGATGGCTACAACGTTGCTACGCTGGAGAATGATTGGTCTTATGAAAAATGCTCAGAGCCAATCAGAAAGGAGGGGCCGTCTAAGCATATCCGCCCCCAAAGTGCCAAAAAGAAACATGACAGCGCGAGGAGAGATGCCAAGAGTACACAGAGAGCGCACAGACCGAGACGGCGCGCGTGCAGAAAGGCACCGCGCGCGCGCAAAAGGGTGTCGCGCGCGCACGAAGTGGAGAATCAGCGCGCGATAACAGTTTTTATGCGCTCGGATTTTTGGCATTAATGTGACGCCATATCTTTCCTCTCAGATTCAGACAGGACTGAGCAGGTGATCAGAGGACCACTGTCTATTAAGGAGAACTTTTCATTCCCCAAACGGCATGATGGCCGAAGTTTTCATTATCATTATACCTACAGACAGCTAGTCAATGGGGAAAAAGTCAAGCGTAGCTGGCTGACTTATTCAAGAAGTAAAGATGCAGTCTATTGCTTTTGCTGCAAATTATTTTCCAAAAAGTCCTTAAAACTGGCAGCCGAGGGACAGCGGGATTGGGTCAACATAGGTGCACTGCTGAAACAGCATGAAAACAGTGAAGATCATTGTAGCAACATGGTGAAATGGAAGGAATTTGCCTTGCGTCTTTCAAAGGGGAAAACTATTGATGAATTTAACTTCAGTAGACTGCGCTCTCTTTGTACAAAGTAAACATTGAATATGAACAACTAACTAAAAATGTAAACTAGTAATTAAAGACTAATAAGTACAAGACTGATGAGACAAGATGACACTTTTACTGTAAATACAAAGCTTTATCACTTGGACTGATCAACCCCAGGCCACTCTTGTAGCTGAATGTTTTCTACATTTTAAGATTAGGAACCATATGTGGCACTCTGGACATCATTCGTTCATTCATTGGTATTATTTTTGTTCTTAACTGGGCCACCCCCATATCTTTATAAATGACATGTCATTTGTAAAGACATGCCAGGCTGACAATAGGATCATATAAACAACACTGCCAGAGCCGCAATGAGTTTATAGTAGGTGTGTGAATGATCAACAATCAATATTATTGGCAGAAATAGAGGGCCCCAAAATCAAATTTTGCTTAGGGCCCCATGGAGGCTTGGGCCGGCACTGGCTGTCACTTCCGGTGTGGCGGTCGCGTCTTCTGTGGTTTAAAGTGGTGTTGCGGCTTTAAAAATATTGTGTTGTGTCGTTTGTCTTTGTAATGGCTTTTGCAAATGTACTGTAGCTGAAATATGTTGTGTTGTAATTAATGATATTGTCGTGTGGATTTTGCATTCGTTATGACCTTACTCAGCCACCGTAGCAATCTGTCATTTTGTTTTGACGACATCACAGACGGGCAAAATAGACTTTACGTGTAACGTTGTTATTTATAATGACTTAAACTTCATATAAGGTTTGCCGCTCTTAAATCCAATGTTTTCATTTTTGTAGTATCAATAAAATCGATCGATTCCATTTTTAAATGATCTTGGATTGATACTTATCTTCTGGAAGGCAAACTTGCCCAGCACTCATCGATATACTTGACATTTATGGTTTAAGGTTTTAGTTTATTTCGAACATGCATACAAGTGAAACATGATACATAACAATTTCTAGTTTGTCATTTCAAAATGTTCGAAAAAAAAGTAGGAAGAGGAAGGGCTTATTTAGTCATACCCCTTTTCAATTTCATAGCAAGTGCTAGCACTTTTGTTTAATTCCTGTTCTCAATTTGACCACAATTTACTCCATAAAAAAAAACATTCTAAAAATAATACGTTCCTTATTTTCAGGACTACAGAGCGCACCGGGATATAAGTCGTACCCAATAAATTTTAGAAGAAAAATGTTTTTTCCATTTATAATCCGCACCAGACTATAAACCACAGATATGTACAAATTAGTAATGTACACACTAAGATTATGTAAATGTTTTTTTTTACATACCTTAATTGTTTCCAAACGATGCCTGTAGCACAGCAGTAAAACAGCTGATCAAAGAAAACAGAAGTCATCATCATGGACCCACTAGCTCCGTAAGGTAGGTCTCCAATTAGCTAAACAGATTAAATAACTCCACGGTGACGTTTTGGGGAATATACTGAGTAATTTGTGAAACTGAAAAAATACAAAAAGAATGCCATTGTAAGTTAATATTACTATCACAGACACTTGTAAACATGTTACCATATTAGCTATTGCTAACAATGCTACCTTCATTACATTAAGATAGCTTGTACAAATATGCATGAAAACACTCCTACAGACATCACGCATGGGACAGTTTAGTAAGTATAAACAGTTTTTGTTATACAGTAAAACTTACAAATGATGCTTAGAGTGATGAATGAAGATTCCATACGAGTAAAAATGCTATGGAAAAAAGCACTGCCGTTAAATGAAGAACACTGCAGCACCTGCACTGAGCGAACTTGTCCAAAAGATGACGCTGTAACACAAATAATAAAGCAACCTTTTAGTGTTTTTGCTTGTTTTTTTTTTTTTTTTTTTATAGAATTAATATTATTATGGCCGCCAGCAAAAAGAAATCAATCAATCATCAATCAATCTTTATTTATATAGCCCTAAATCACAAGTGTCTCAAAGGGCTGCACAAGCCACAACGACATCCTCGGTACAAAGCCCACAATCCATGGATTAATTATCAACAGCAGGGTGCAAAATTTAGGGTATTAAATAAATAATAAATATGAAATAAGTTGTATTTCATAAAGTGAGACAAATACGATTATTAATCATTTCAAAAATGTTTATCATGATTCTTCTTCTTTGTACTTTGTAATATCGTTGAAATAAATAAAGGGATTGAAATTTCTCTATATCCAACAATATGTATTATTCTAACTGACCTCTTTTGTAGCACCGCTAGTGAGTCAAGGGAACTTTTGTAGGTTTTTTCCCATATTTCTGCACAATATTTAAAATATGGTTTCACTACTGATCAGTGGAGAATGTGCATTGATTTTTTGGTCCAAAACATATGTAGCTTTATTCATTATTGATGTATTTCCTGCCACCTTATGTCATATATTTTATATGAAATTTTCAGTTCATTTTATCATCAATTATTAAACCCAAAAATGTGATTTCATTTACTCTCTCAATGTGTACTCCTAGTTCTATTTGTGTTTGACTTTCTCCTCTACTGCTACCGATAAAGTATTATTTTAATTTCTTTAATTTATTAATTTCTTTAATTTATTAATTTCTTTAATTTATTAATTTCTTCTGTTATTATTTATATTAGCTTCTGTGTGTTCTCTCCTGAACAAAACGCAGTTGTATCATCTGCAAATATTAATAACTTCAAGTCTTTTGTAACTTTACAAATGTTGTTTGTATAAAGATTGAACAATTCTGGTCCAGTATTTATATATTTAGCTTCTTACCCAGTTCAAGACCAGCCCTTCTGATACCATATTGTTCTATTTTTTTAATATTAAAATATGATAATTCATTGTGTCAAACACTTTAGTTAGAACCATAAACACTGGCGCTGCACACTGTTTACCATCTATTGCATTGGTAATCTATTTCGTTATTTCAATTAAAGCCATCAATATTGAAATATTAGCTCAGTATCCATACTGGTTTTCTGCGAGTGTTCTATATTTAGGAAAATAAATCGATCTCTCTCTCTCTCTCTCTCTCTCTCTCTCTCTCTCTCTCTCTCTCTCTCTCTCTATATATATATATATATATATATATATGTATATATATATATATATATATATATATATATATATATATATATATATATATATATATATATATATATATATATATATATATATGTATATATACACATATATGTGCATATCGTATATGTGTGTGTATAATATATATGTATGTACATATGTATATATCCATACATATATATGTGCGGGGACGGCGTGGCGCAGTTGGTAGTATGTCCATGCCAGCAACCTGAGGGTTCCTGGTTCGATCCCCACCTTCTACCAACCTAGTTACGTCCATTGTGTCATTGAGCAAGACACTTTACCCTTGCTCCTGATGCGTCGTGGTTAGGGCCTTGCATGGCAGCTCCCGCCATCCGTGTGTGAATGGGTGAATGTGGAAATAGTGTCAAAGCGCTTTGAGTACCTTGAAGGTAGAAAAGCGCTATACAAGTATAACCCTTTTTTTTTTTTTTTTTTTTTAAGTGTTAGTTGGACTTTATTCAAATAAGATGTGAATACATTATTTATCAATTGTTCACTTGTTTGTTTGTATTCATAATTCATTTGTATCTTTTTCCCTTACAAGAAATAACAGGAATATAGGGAACTTCATCTACAGTATTCAGTATTTTACAGTCATGCTGGTTGTTTTTTTTTTTGTGTGTGCAAAAAGTTACTGAATAGATTTTAACTCACTGAATAGTTTCGGATGAAATTGTTCCAAAAACTGAGATTGTACCTGAATCGTATCAGCAAACACAAATATCGAATTGAATGGAATCGTTGTTAAAATCAATCGTGACATACAGCGGAAACTCGATTTATGAACTCCTCTATTTGCAAACTTTTCGATTTACAAACTTTTACGTCAAGTCAAATGTGCCTCTGTGTGTGAACCATTTCTTGGTGTATGATTGTTTCATTCATTCATTCATTTGGTATGCCGCTGGAAGCCTTAGCCTTATTATCGTGTTGTCAAAGTGTGCATTATTTTATTAAAATAGGGACTTTTGTCAAGGCTAGAACTTAATTTCGGCCAGACTCCTTAGTTAAATGAATTTCTAATTTTATGTGTCTGCTACTCCTGCAAGTTAACGAGGAGGGTAGAACCACAGCAGAGCCAAGTGGGCCCATGCCAGTACACTATTCAGACAGGGACAGTTTTAGTTTGCAATGCTGATGTATTGATATTACAACATGAAATATTATGATACTGTATATTGGATGATGTGATAGTCTTTTGATTTCTACCATGAGTGGTCGCCACAACAAGTCACTTGCTAGTCAAAGTATTGATGTGCACAGTTTTGCCAGATAGGAAATAGCATTATACCAGAAGCTTTAAAATAAAATCATTGCACATACCAGATTTGAATTTGCCCAGGACTATCTGCTACAGTAAAACATTATGACTAACCGTTAATTTTGTAACCAATTACTTATAATAATAATAATAATAATAACAATTTTGCAGTCTTTTTCTAACAGTGGAATCACATTGACATAAATATTTGCTGGAAATACTTATTAGGTAATCTACTTTATTATTAATTTAATTTTTTAAATTTTGCATCTAAAATGACAGCCCCCCCAAAACAATATATATATATATATATATATATATATATATATATATATATATATATACAGTGGGGCAAAAAAGTATTTAGTCAGCCACCAATTGTGCAAGTTCTCCCACTTAAAATGATGACAGAGGTCTGTAATTTTCATCATAGGTACACTTCAACTGTGAGAGACAAAATGTGAAAAAAAAAATCCAGGAATTCACATTGTAGGATTTTTAAATCATTTATTTGTAAATTTTGGTGGAAAATAAGTATTTGGTCAAGAACAAAAATTCAACTCAATACTTTGTAATATAACCTTTGTTGGCAATAACAGAGGTCAAACGATTACTATAGGTCTTTACCAGGTTTGCACACACAGTAGCTGGTATTTTGGCCCATTCCTCCATGCAGATCTTCTCGAGAGCAGTGATGTTTTGGGGCTGTCGCCGAGCAACACGGACTTTCAACTCCCTCAACAGATTTTCTATGGGGTTGAGGTCTGGAGACTGTCTAGGCCACTCCAGGACTTTCAAATGCTTCTTACGGAGCCAGTCCTTCGTTGCCCGGGCGGTGTGTTTGGGATGATTGTCATGCTGGAAGACCCAGCCACGTTTCATCTTCAAAGCTCTCACTGATGGAAGGAGGTTTTGGCTCAAAATCTCACGATACATGGCCCCATTCATCCTTTCCTTAACACTGATCAGTCGGCCTGTCCCCTTAGCAGAAAAACATCCCCAAAGCGCGATGTTTCCACCCCCATGCTTCACAGTAGGTATGGTGTTCTTGGGATGCAACTCAGTATTCTTTTTCCTCCAAACACGACGAGTTGAGTTTATACCAAAAAGTTCTATTTTGGTTTCATCTGACCACATGACATTCTCCCAATCCTCTGCTGTATCATCCATGTGCTCTCTGGCAAACTTCAGACGGGCCTGGACATGCACTGGCTTAAGCAGGGGGACACGTCTGGCACTGCAGGATTTGATTCCCTGTCGGCGTAGTGTGTTACTGATGGTAACCTTTGTTACTTTGGTCCCAGCTCTCTGCAGGTCATTCACCAGGTCCTTCCGTGTGGTTCTGGGATTTTTGCTCACCGTTCTCATGATCATTTTGACCCCACGGGATGAGATCTTGCGTGGAGCCCCAGATCGAGGGAGATTATCAGCGGTCTTGTATGTCTTCCATTTTCTGATAATTGCTCCCACAGTTGATTTTTTCACACTAAGCTGATTGCCTATTGTAGATTCACTCTTCACAGTCTGGTGCAGGTCTACAATTCTTTTCCTGGTGTCCTTCGACAGCTCTTTGGTCTTGGCCATAGTGAAGTTTGGAGTCTGACTGTTTGAGGCTGTAGACAAGTGTCTTATACAGATAACGAGTTCAAACAGGTTTATTAATTAATACAGGTAACGAGTGGAGGACAGAAGAGCTTCTTAAAGAAGAAGTTACAGGTCTTTGAGAGCCAGAGATCTTCCTTGTTTGAAGTGACCAAATACTTATTTTCCACCATAATTTACAAATAAATTCTGTAAAATTCCTACAATGTGAATTCCTGGATTTTTTTTCACATTCTGTTTCTCACAGTTGAAGTGTACCTATGATGAAAATTACAGACCTCTGTCATCATTTTAAGTGGGAGAACTTGCACAATCGGTGGCTGACTAAATACTTTTTTGCCCCACTGTATATATATATATATATGAATGAATAGTCGCCTCATGATGTTATTACACAATTGCCTATGCATTTGATTATTAGATTTTATTACGTACAAATAGATGGATAACTTGCTTTGAAATCGTAAGCAGGTATTTAAGTATTTCTATTACAAAATAATTGTAAACCGTTATATAATACTTGTTGCATGATCGGATAACACTAGAGTTTAAATCAGGGTCCCCAAACTACGGCCCGCGGGCCAGATACGGCCCACCAGCGTCCAAAATCCGGCCCGCGGGTAGTCCCGAGTAAAGAAAAAATAAATAAAAAATGTTATTATTTTTTAAATCTGTCCTTTCTAGCCCATCCATCAATCCATTTTCTACCGCTTGTTACTCTTGGGGTCTCCTAGTTGCTCAGGCAAATCATATTGTCTAAAAATGCATTTTTCCATCGATAACGTGTCGACATCACGCTCGCGTTGCAGGGCGAGCGTGCGGCAAGTGCAATTAGTCAATTAGTGCAAGAGACAAAATAATGACGGAAACATAAAATAGACTCAGTGCAGAGTTTTTAAACATCAGGGGACATATGACTTTTTTTGTTCAATGTAAGGAAAAGGCAATTTGTCTAATCTGCAATGATATTTTATATATATATATATATATATATATATATATATATATATATATATATATATATATATACATATATATATAGATGACAAGGAAGTGTGTTAAATGTAATATACAATCATCCCCTTTAAATAAACGGCACTGTTGAATAAAGCTGCAACTGGCAAAACAGCGCCACCACATGGTTATAAAGAGGATGCTGGATGTAGTTTGTTTGCTAATAACCATGTATTGGATGGATAAAATCATCAAACATTTTCACAGAGGGTGAAATTATCATACAAATATGATCATTACTGTATGTCCGACAGTGCTGTTGGGTGCAATTTAGCCTGCTTGTTTATAAAAAAGAGCAAAACAAAAATGTTGCAATCCACATTTGTGGTTATATGTGTGTGGTCGGACAACAATTCAAACCTTTAACACTTACCTGGTAGTAATTACTATAAAGACCCTTCAGAACACATTGCACAAGCTGACTTCTTTCATTAAAAGAATGCTTATTGATTTAATCGGCAAGCTCCTTGTTGAATCATGCATACATTTGCGATTGAAAGCTTCCACTTGAGGGGGTGAAGGGGGGATGGAGAGTAAGCGAGTGTTCCTTGTTGTGAGTGCACATCGAGTTGAAAGGTGTGAGATTCATTGAGTTGCAAGTCTTTGAAAGTGGCGAGATGCAGGACTCAACTCCATCATGGACACGCGCCTGGTTTGAAGCTACAAATCACTGCCGTGGCTACGCGGTCTGTATAGCAATCACGAATAAAAAACTAAAATACACGTTGTATACTGTTAAACAATATATTCAATCATACTTTTAAGAGAGCAGGTATTTCATGTCACGGTTTCAGTCGCTATACAAGTGCAATCACATGCCTGATTATTTGTTGACATCAATATGTTAGCTTCAAGCATCATAAGAAATATCAATTGATTAATCGCTTTACCCTTTCTATCATTGTTGGGGTTTTTTTTCCATACTGAACAACATATTGACTTGTTGAGAGAGATTCATTTTTATTTTTTTTCCGACCTCAAACCTGTTCCCTAGGCTGTAGCGTTAGAACAAAGTTAAAAATGGCTCAGCAATTGATGAGCTGTCATATGCTCCACATTTGTTGAATGGACACATACAACATGTTCAAGGCCAGGAGGCATGTTCTTTTTTGAGAGCAAAAACACAGCTCCGCATGTAGAATTATATAGATGACAGCTAGATAACAGTAATTTAAAAGGGAGCTAATGGACATTTGACATGTGATGTGCTCCACTCTTAGATTAGTGCCCTTGAACCGTAAGACATAACTCATGTACCTCTTGAAAGTATGCCATTTTTGAGTGTCTCTGAAAGCATTACTTTAACAAGATGTTTTTTTTTCTGAAAAGCAGACAAAAGAAAGGCTAGTAATAAAAGTGAGCTAACACTTTGCTGGTTGTGTTATTTGTGGGGACTGTGACCAATCAGAATAAGTGCTCCATATTGATTCTGCAGTCCCTTACAGCCTCTTTGTTTTGATTCCCCCCATTAGCTCAACAAGAAAGTTGAAACCGTTATCTGTAAGCTTCATCCTGATAACCAACATTTATTTTGTGCTTATTGACAGGAGGTTGCTTGTATCCTTGTATTCACCTGTCGTACAATTCATTAGATAAAACTGCATGAATACCATTCATAAAATGGACATGTTCAGAATTATTTGAGTAATAACTACAGTGGTGCCTCCAGTTTTTTGAATCTGGTAAATAATATCTGAAAAGAAAAATTCTAAAAGAAATAATACAAATCTGTAATTTCGTTTTAAACATCCAAATATACCAACACAAGAAACATTTTAAAGTGAATAATTAAAGTTTTACCTATACAAGTACAGTCAAGTACAGAGGGCGACTCAGCTGGAGGAGAATGTTGTTGCATTTCCTTAGTACTGGGATGTCGGAATTTCCATTTTCCTAGTCAGAAGTTTCAATTGGAACGCCCCCCAAGATTGGATTTCCTACTCATAAAGGCCTCACCACCCACCTGGCGGCTTTAAAAAATGGCTGACCTGAGTGTAAACAATAATAAAAGCTTCTGTAATATCCGTTATTAGCACTTTTAATCAGCCCTATGTCATAATGTCGCATAGTTGCGGTAGTTGTGAACCCAAAATTCGGAGACAGGAGACGACGTGCAGGTAAGAAGAGTCTTTAATATTCAAACAAATAGTGCAGCAGGGAAGTGCACAGAAAGCATCAGCAAGCATTCAAACAAATAATTGACAAACAATGATCGAGCCCTGTCGGTATAGCCCTGTATAAAGAAGCCTGATTGGCAATACGGAACAGGTGTGGCCAGATTACCCATTAGGGACAAGTGAGGGAGATAGCGTTTAGGCCAGAGGAGTGGTGGAGCCAGAGGGGGAATGACACTAAAGTAAAGAGTGCTGAAAAGATAGCAAATACAGAAAATAAGGAAACACAACATGCAATCAGACCTGACATGACAGGTCAAGAAGGTAGATCCTCTCCCAAAAAACGCATTCCAGACATTTAAGTCCCCAAAAAACAAAAAAGTGCAAATTCAAGAGAAGGAGGAGGGAGAACTTGAAGGAAAGTCGCTAGGCCGTGTGTCTCCACAGCCAGCAGGGGAGAGTCAGATTGCGGCGGGAAGTGAGACAGTGCCACATATGGCGACACTGAGGACAGCACGCCCAAGATGAACACGAAGAGCAGGCGCGGAAAGGCAAGGACGAAGATCAGCACGACGCTCTGTCGGCTGTCATGAAGGTGGAGCACGGGTTGGGCGCTCCGTTGGCCAGTGTGATGATTGAGCGCCAGGCAAGCGCTTTGTCGGCCTGCACGGAGGCGGTGCTATCTGGAGGGGAACCAATGGAGGCAGACCAAGAAGTGGCGCCTGCTGCAGACCCTTGTTAGGAACAGAACCACAGAAAGATGAGCTGGTGACGACCCCACTGGCAAAAAGACGAGCGGCCCCGCTGGAGGTGACGGTGTTGTCTGGAGTGGTACCACAGGAGATGGAATTGTTGACGACCCCAGCAGCGAAGAGATGGGCGGCAGCCTTGCTGGGAATGACGGTGCCGTCTGCAGCGGATCCACCGGAAAAGAGAAGAACTGTGCGTCCCCAGCCACACAACTGGTGCTCGCATTCCGCCTCCTCGACGGCTACGGATGTGGTCAGTTCATGAACGCCCGCCTCGCCAGTGGCAAGGGGCGCTGGGATAGCAATCATGCACCTCTTGTACGCTTTTCCCGCTGTCGACACCTGACTCATCCCCGCTGGCTTCGGGGACAAATGTCCTGTCAATCCACCGTCAGCGCCTCCCTCCACCCTCCAGTGACTTTGGACTTATTCTGTCTTTGTTTGGGACGTCTGTTATCCACCTCTTAAGAAGAAGATACTGTCATGACCAGGTGATGTCTTGTTTTGGTTGGGTTGTGGTATTCCTTGTTTCGTGTTTTGTTCAGTGGCCAGCGCTCCTTTCCTCTCTTTGGTTAACTTTCTGGTTTCTAGGCGCCCTGAGTACACACACCAGCCTCTGTCTGATGATTAGTGTTCTGACCTGCGGCCAATGCTAATCATTACACTTCATATACCCGTCTCGCTGTCCAGTAGGTACGGGATTATTGTTCGCCATAATCCTGTTACGTTCATTGCTAGCCTTGAGCTACAGTTATGTTTTACGTTAGCTTTACGCTACTACCTACTTTCCATAATCTCATGCTATAAATTTGCCTTGAGCTTCTCATGTGCTTCCAAGCGGCAATACCCCGTTTGTATTTTTGCCTTGATATTGAAATTAAAGAATCATCTTACCTCACGCTGCCTACTGTCCTCAGCATTTTGGGAACACGAACACATCACCATGCCAAGACGCACCAGCCAAGACTTGAAGGAAGTTGGATCTTGAAAATCCTCAGTGTCCTGTTTGGGAACCAGCGATGATAGGGCAAGGGAATATGTGTGTCGACATAGCTCAGTAGAGAATCGGAATGAGGCTACACACGGAACTATTCGTTTTTTTAATTGCAGGTAATAAGGAACTTTAGTTCCCAACTGCTCTTGTTGCAATTATTTTTTTGACAATTGTATTTATTAGAAAAATCCATGTTGCAGTTTTTTATTATTCATTTAAACAAATAAAGAAAGCTGACAAAAACAAAAGCTGATCCATTTATTGTTTTGCATTTTGTTTATTGGTGCTAAAAAATAACCAAACCCTGACCAGAAATACAGACCATGTATTGTATTGATGGAGAACTGCAATGCATCATGGTGAAAATGTGTTTTTAATGTATTTGACCCTCTTAAAATTGTAACCAAAATGTTGGGTTTGCTGATCCCAATAGCCACGTTCACACAGAGATCCTGCAAAATGTACACCAGAGCCATCACAGCTGTACTAAAGTGCACTAGTGTCACAATTGTGTGCTTTCACACATTAAAATAAAACAAAACATCTGATAATTAAATCTGTGAGGATGTCAGAGCCTGTGTCTGATGTGTGATGTATGAAACACAGTACTTGCCAGACACAAGCCGTTTCTTGACACCACAGTGCAGAATGATTTTGTCTCTCAGGTACTAAAACTTCACACCCCAGCATTGTGCAATACTCTGACTCACAAGGCATCCTACCTCTGTTACAGCTCCAATACAACCTCAAAACATGAAAAATCGGGGGGTTATTTCAACACCCCGGTTGTAAAACAAGTTTGAAAGGGGATAATGTAACCAAAAAAAATGTTGTCGTTATGATTCTTTACAAAAATCACATTCAATCAAACCCTATGATAATGTCCATCAAAGGTGAGCACACTTTGTAAAGGCAGGTGTATAAACACAACACCTACAATTGGTATACAGAAACAGATTTTATTGTGCATGTGTATCTGCTGTTGCGTGACATAAGTGAACAGGCTTGAGCTTGTTGCATGACCCCAAGATGCAGAGACGAAAAGGGACGTGCGGGTTCAAAATATATTCTACTGATGAAAAGTAGGTAGACAAAGCAGTGGATCACAGGTGAGGTAAAAAAACTGGTCCCCTCCAAAGTTTCTCATTGTATCCCATTGGGTTGAGTTTTTTCTTGCTCTGATGTGGGATCTGAGCCGAGACACCTGTGATTTAGGGCTATATACATAAACTTTGATTGATTGATTGATTTAAAACAGATTTTATAGTTTTCTCGAAGTCTCCTAATATTTTATTATGTGTGGTGTACCCTGCATCCAAACTTTAAGTGCATTATATTGTTTCACTTTCTCAGGGTCATACACTTACGTTATTTTAGGCTTTAGAAGCTCGTAAGAACAAAATGATTGAAGTAGAAGGACAGATTTGACAGGGAACGCCCATAAACAAGTGTTGCTCCAACCAGAATGCACACTTTGGATGAAGGCGCGAAGTAACAGACTTAAGTTGAAAGGGAGAATTCTGTGCTTCCACATTTTGTGAAATTGCAGAGCTTCTTTCAGTTAAGTAGATGGTAGAATAGGACCCGAACTGAATAACAAACACAAAATAAGCCCGACCTGTCATGTGGGACATGACAGTTGCGGCCCGTGACTGCATGTTCACGATTGGCTGTGCAAGTAGAGGAATTACAGCATATGTGTCAAATCCTGAAAACGTGACACTTGCTTGATGTACGAGAATTATGAGTACTACTAATCTCTCTTTGATATTCACTATTAATCCTCTGTAAAATCGAAACTTTGGAAAAAAGTTTGGAATGAGTACTGTTTCGTAGAAGTTGCATTATAAGCCTATCCAGCGGAAAATCCTCCATATACTTACTTTCAATAAAATGTTAAGCTTTTGACGCTTCTGTCAAAACACAGCCGCTCAGATTTGTTACCAATACATATAAAGGTTTGATTTTATATATTGTGTTAACTTGCATTGACCAATACTCTCATAATGTAGAGACATGTCTCCTTAAAGTATTTGCATAGTAACACATCCATTATATCTGGACATAAACAAAACTGTAGTTACATAATTTTTGATGTACACTAAATGATTTGTTGTGCTTTCCGCATCTATCCAGGAATATAAACTGCTCAAAAAAATAAAGGGAACACTGAAAAAAAACACATCCTAGATCAGAATGAATAAAATATTATTTTTTAAATACTTTTTTCTTTACATTTTTGAATGTGCTGTCAACAAAATCACACAAAAAGTTGTCAATGTAAATCAAATGTATTAACCCATGAAGTTCTGGATTTGGAGTCACACTCAAAACTAAAGTGGAAAAACACACTACAGGCTGTCTATTCCATTTACACTATTTGCACATTCGGGGCGGTATAGCTCGGTTGGTAAAGCGGCCGTGCCAGCAACTTGAGGGTTGCAAGTTCGATCCCCGCTTCCGCCATCCTAGTCACTGCTGTTGTGTCCTTGGGCAAGACACTTTTATGGCGTCACATTAGTGCCAAAAATCCGAGCGCATAAAAACTGTTATCGCGCGCTGATTCTCCACTTCGTGCGCGCGCACGACACCCTTTTGCGCGAGCACGACACCCTTTTGCGCGCGCGTGGTGCCTTTTTGCGCGCGCGCGGTGCCTTTTTGCGCGCGCGCGGTGCCTTTCTGCGCACGCACCGTCTCGGTCTGTGCGCTCTCTGTGTACTCCTGGCATCTCTCATCGCGCTGTCATGTTTCTTTTTGGCACTTTGGGGGCGGGTATGCTTAGACGGCCCCTCCTTTCTGATTGGCTCTGAGCATTTTTCATATGGCCAATGATTCTCCAGCGTAGCAACGTTGTAGCCATCTTACCTCGGACAGCTAGCCTCAATCATTACATTGATGTCAATGGTACATGTACTAGTTAAATTACCATAACTTGCTCGATTTTCGACCAATTTACAAACGGTTTGCCTTGTTACAATTCTTATTACATGTAGATATGACAGAGGATGCTGTACCTGTTGAAATTACCTCTTTCGCTTTAAAAAAAAAAGACTTAATTGTGCAACATAGTTGTGTAGGGTCAGTGTTAGTCAGTTCTCTGATTATTTTAAACTGTTTCAGAATACATTATTAAAAGGCTATTTTTAACATTTTACAAGCAAAATTCAAAGATTATTTCATTAATTTTATGGTTGAATCAAAAGAAATTCCATAAATTAGAAAACAAATGTTCAAGAAGAAGTGAAAATATAAAATAATGTTATGGTTGGATGTTATTGCTGGTGGACCAGTTCTGGCTGAAAGATGTGATTATGGTGTTTGTTGTCTTATTATTTATTTGGGTCACATTTTGTATTACCCTGTATTGTGTTTATGTGGTATGAAATAACGTTCATCAGCGCGCAACATGTTTTTATCCACTTCTTCCTCCGTAAATCTTGATACATATTGACGATGACCCGCCCTGCTATACTTCTGATTGGCTCTGAGCATTTTTCGCCTGCCCAATCAGAAAGAAGAGGCCGTCTAAGCATACCCGCCCCCAAAGTGCCAAAACGAAACATGACAGCGCACAGACCGAGACGGCGCGCGCTCAGAAAGGCACCGTGCGCGCACAAAAAGGCACCACGCGCGCACAGAAAGGGTGTCGCGCGTGCGCACGAAGTGGAGAATCAGCACGCGATAACAGTTTTTATGCGCTCGGATTTTTGGCACTAATGTGACGCCATACACTTTACCCACCTGCTCCCAGTGCCACCCACACTGGTTTAAATGTAACTTAGATATTGGGTTTCACCATGTAAAGCGCTTTGAGTCACTAGAGAAAAGCGCTATATAAATATAATTCACTGCACTGCACTACAGCATGTGAAATTGATTGACAGTCAGTGTTGCTTCTTCGGTGGACATTTTGATTTCACAGAATTATGATTGACTTGGAGTTACACTGTGTTGTTTAAGTGTTCCCTTTATATTTTTGAGCAGTTTTATTTATCTGGGTAGAATATTTACTGTAAGGTTCCTCATGAAATAAGGTATTGAGGAATGTTTTAGCTCCTCCTGTAAATGCTAGTCTACAGTATAGAAATATCTCATTCCGTTATGTTTGTGGTTGAAATGTCATATGGGCAAATTACTGCGGTGTCATAAAGCAAGGTAAGACATAACAAGAAAAAAAGGAGGGGATACAACCTAGCCAGGAAAGTGCACTGATATCCTCTGCTTCTGCCACAATCCATTTGTTTTTCCTGTGGGGGGGAAAAAACTGCAGTGCGTTTTCCGGATGACAGAGTTATTGTTTGCCAGTAGCTCTCGACTGAACAGTCACCTAACACCATCAGAGTAAAGAGGAGGGCAGGAGGGATTGCCTCCACGCTGCCCCCCAAGGCAATCAAGCGTTGAAGGACTTGTGGGAGGTAGAATTAGTCCTTCTTCACTGGCTGTGCCTACTGATTTGTCAATTTGTATAGCCATACTCGCAGCCAGAATACCAACCTGAGGTACATCTTTCGAATGACTGACTCCTTTCAAATTGTACACACGACACAAACAAAATGGCGTAAAAAGCGTGACAAATTGTTTTCAATGTTTGGCTTTGGTGGCGACTTGTCCAGGGTGTAATCCGCCTTCCGCCCGAATGCAGCTGAGATAGGCTCCAGCACCCCCGCGACCCCGAAAGGGACAAGCGGTAGGAAATGGATGCATGGATGGGCTTTCAATCCACTTACAGTTTTTTCCATTTGCTTACACACAATTTTACTAACTGTGTGTCTTTTTTCAAAAGGATTTACACACTTTTCCAAAAACAACATTCAATTTTTTTAATTCCTAGATTTTTTGCAAAATGACACTTCGGTCAAAACATATGCCCATTCATCAAAATAAAGCAAGCATTTGTAAAAATGCAGTTTTATTGTCATTTCACTCACACATACTTCAAATGATAAGACACTATTGGAGTGAGTTACCCAGAACAGTGATAAATACAAAACACATTTGTGAAAAACCCTATTTTACTTTGTGAAATGTTCAAACATTTTCACATGTTTGGGGCATTTTGCCCGACCCTTTTAACATGTGTGATGAATGACTACTGTAACTTGACTAAATATATTGGTCAAATCCATAGCAATCGTCATTGTTTACTTTGAAGTGGGACTATACGGAAGGAGCTAAAGACAAAGTAAAAATATCCTGTAATCTTTTCAAGAACTGCTCAACAATGATGCTGCAAACTGAAAATATGTATTTTTACCACAGTCAGGTAAAAATAACATATCACAGTAGTCAACAATGACGTGAAAGTACAAATTAAAATCTGAGACAAATAAAAAGGTTTGAAAAAAAAATCTGGAGATAAATACAAATGACAGCATAGAGTATGACTACATGTGCAGACATAGGCAACAGCAAGGTTTGGAAAAATATCTGGAGATAAAAATGTGTGTATCACAATCCTAGTGTGTGTGTAAAGTGTGAAAATGGTTGTATCACAATCGTTATCTGTGTGCACGATGTGAAGATGTGTGTATCACAATACTTATGTGTGCAAGAAGGTGGGAAGGTGTGTGTAAAGCATTGTGTGTAATATTTCGCAAAAACTGTGAAGTAGAGTCTATGCCTAATATTAGGCAAATCTGCACAGTGGTTTTCTTTACTGTGTGTAGACTTTGTTAACTGTATGAACATGTAAAATTGAGTGTGTAAGCAATTGGAAAAAACTGTAAAGCAATTGTATTGCCTATAAGTGTGACACAGTAGAACATTTTTTCAATTTACAATAAATTGCAGAAATATTCTGAAAATGTTTGCATATCCTCTGGATTAATAGAAGCAATCATATACGTAATATAGTCAGAGGTGGGTAGAGTACCTATGAATAGTACTCTTACTTACAAAGATTATGATTCAAGTAAGAGTAAAAAGTAGTTATCAAAATAATTACTAAAGCAGGAGGAAGAAGTATTCCGTGAAAAAAAACTATTCAAGTAATGAATAACTTGTGAGTAACTTCTGATTTATTTTATAGCTATTTTTTAATGGTTCTTAGACTACAACTTATAGTTGGTGTGTGTGTGTGTGTGTGTGTGTGTGTGTGTGTGTGTGTGTGTGTGTGTGTGTGCGTGTGCGTGTGCGTGTGCGTGTGCGTGTGCGTGTGCGTGTGCGTGTGTGTGTGTGTGTGTGTGTGTGTAAAACATAAAAAACATCTACAATTTATTGCAGCATGTCTTCTCCAGTTAGAAGTTGAATTCTTGTAGGCTGAAATGTGAACATCTCTACTGACCCAGATGACAGCACATGATATAATTGTTATTTTTACTATTTTGAAAGTACCAAATTTTTCAGACCAAATGGCGCACTGCCAATGAGCGGGTCTACTCAGGTCTGTGTTCATACAAAAGGCCCACTGAAGCTTATAAGGCACATTAAAAGGAGTCATATTATGATTTATTTTCCCCTACAACACTTCATTGTGGTCTACATCAGTGGTTCCCAACCACCGGGCCGTGGATCGATTGGTACCGGGCCGCACAAGGAATTAAAAAAAAAAAGAATTTTTTTTTTTTTAATTAAATCAACATAAAAAACACAAGATACACTTACAATTAGTGCACCAACCCAAAAAAACTCCTTCCCCCATTTACACTCATTCACACTCATTCGCACAAAAGGGTTGTTTCTTTCTGTTATTAATATTCTGGTTCCTACATTATATATCAATATAGATCAATACAGTCTGCAGGGATACAGTCCGTAAGCCCACATGATTGTATTTTTTAATGACAAAAAAACTAACAAAAACAAAAAAAAAACATACACACCCCAACCCCCCGTCTGTGGGACACATTTTCAAGCGTTGACCGGTCCGCAGTTACAAAAAGGTTAGGGACCACTGGTCTACATAACATATAATGGTGGTTCTTGGTCAAAATGTTGCATTGATTATATTTTACAGACCATCTTCAAGCTGCTTTATGGCCGCTGGTCTTATTTACATGGCTCCACTTTGACAGCATCTTCGTTCTGTCATATTTGTTGTACTGATAGTTTTTAGCACTTCCATAGCGAGTTTACTGGCAGATATAAGTTAGAACTGTACGCCACTTTACATTAGAAATGGTAACAGCGGAGGATGAATGCCCCACAACAAGAGGATAAAGAGAAAGAAGGAGCTTATTGACTGCGGCACGGGCTACTATGGCGGACGCCTGCATTCCGGGACTTATGCAGATCCCAAATACACAACAGCAGGAACACCCAGGTAAGAAAAGTTGGTTTTGCATAATAGGTCGAAATTGGGGTTCTTTTACACACACTATAATAATACCCGTATGTTAAAGCAAAGCGCGTCAGACTACGGTAGCTGTTATGCGCCGACAATGCAGCTTTGTAGCTTACCAAAGTAGTACTAAAACATTTTGAAAGATTTCTGAGCACCATGTGTAATGTTGTATATTCTCAATGAAACGTCAACGTTTTGGACTTGCTTGCTAACCTGTTCTTGCTAAGGGACGCATACCTACAGTCCACACGTATCTCTTATGTGTGACTGCCATTTACCAGTCCATCCATTTTCTACCTTTTGTCCCTCTCGAGGTCGCGGGGGTGCTGGAGGTTATCCCAGCTGCATTCAGTACACCCTGGACAAGTCGCCATCTCATCGCAGGGCCAACACAGATAGACAGACAACATTCACACTCACATTCACACACTAGGGCCAATTTAGTGTTGCCAATCAACCTATCCCCAGGTGCATGTCTTTGGAGGTGGGAGGAAGCCGAAGTACTTGGAGGGAACCCACGCAGTCACGGGGAGAACATGCAAACTCCACACATAAAGACCCCGAGGATCAAACCAAGGACGTTCTTATTGTGAGGCACACACACTAACCCCTGTTTCACCGTGCTGCTCTTTTACCAGTCACACTTATTACACCATATACCAAATATAATTGCTTTGAGGTCAGTAAGCACAACCAGAAATAATCTGCACATTAAGCACACCGCGTTATAAGGTGCAATGTCGTTTTTTGAGAAATTGAAAATATTTTAAGTGAGCTTTATAAAATTACCTTAATCATTGAAGTTTTCCCTTGTCTGATGTCATGTCCCTTTTTACAGTCAGGACGTTTCTATGCGCTAAATGTGTCATGATCCGTTGTCGGATCATGTTTAAGAGAAACTAAGTTACTTAGCTGTTGATTTAGTTCTATGTCTGCACCCGGGTTTGTTTTCTTTGTTGCCCTGGGTGCTGATTATTGTCACCTGCCTCTGATTAGGGGTCGGGACGCTCACCTGCTCCCGGTCACTAATCGGAGAGCTATTTATTCCTGCTTCACGCCATACTCTGCCTGGCAGTTTTGTTTGCTACACGCAACAAGGCTATTCTTGCTTCTTGTTCCTGTGCTAAGCTTCTCTATAGCTTCCCGTGCCATCGGCACGTTCCTATTTTGTTATTTTTGCCTTATTAAACCATCTTTCTTCCCTGCACGCTGCTACCGAACGTCCATCTGCATCTTGGGAAAACGACCAGCGCATAACCATGCGACCCCGGCGTAACAAAATGAGTCTGATTTGTCAAATAGTTCTATTTCTTCTATTTTCACACCTAAAAGGAGAGTTTTAATCCATGTTCTTATCACTAATGTGACTGTGCGACTCTTGTACACTAGGGGGCGATTTTGTCATCTCAGCTTGTTTAGCTATGTGGGAATGTAAATACAGTAGAAGCAGAGAATGCTACATGCTAACAAGTTTGCGCTGTAACTTTCAAGCTATGGATCTAACATAACTACAACTTTCCACTGCTATTTGGTGATGTTGCGAATGCTTTAATAATAATAATAATATAGTAATAATAATAATAATAATAGATTTTATTTGTAAAAGCTTTAATGTGTCTACATGCCACTTGTGGTTATTAGGATAATCAGAGACATACAAAATGATTGCTGCTTACCAGTTCTCTCAAACAGCTGGCATGTGCTGGCGTCATGTTACGCAATTAAAGTGTTTTCTTTGGGAACATTCTGACGCTTATTAAACACGTAGGTTTATATTTTATCACACTGAAAGCGTGTTATTCTTAGCCAAGTAGAATGCCAGGCTCCATTGGATTGGCGAAACAGAGTCATGTCACAGTGTTTGCCAGAAGAAAGCTCACTGACAAATAGTCTTTGCAAGCCTTAATCAATAGATTACAGATAATTGTGGTATGAATAAATGTAACGGTTGGAATGAAACTCAGTGTAACACAGCAAAAGTAGCGTTCCTTCTTCACAAACATACTTAAATAAAAACAAAAAGTATGTTAGAATAAAACTATTCTGACAAGTATTTTTTTTTTTTAAGTCACTTAAGTAAATGTAGTAGCTACTCTGAATATAGCAGCTATTAGCTCAAGATTACTGGCAATAGTCTTAATATACTATTACTTGCTCAGTAGGGAAGGGATTCATATTGTTCCATTACTGGGTGGACAAAAGGGGTGTGTATCATTTTGATATGCAGTCTGATGAAAATAATGGAACGCACTCTACATAGAAACATACGCTGTTGTTAAAGTTGGAATTACCACAAAACACATTTTAGGATATTCAACACGCTACTGCCATCTGGCGGATAAAGTGTATAGTGCACGCCTCAAATTCATCACGTTTCAGGTGTCAGGTAAACCGCGACAAATAGAGCCATATGAATCCCTTTTCTACTGTATATGTGATATACCGTATTTTTCGGACTATAAGTCGCAGTTTTTTTCATAGTTTGGCCGGGGGTGCGACTTATACTCAGGAGCGACTTATGTGTGAAATTATTAACACAATACCGTAAGATATCAAATAATATTATTTAGCTCATTCACGTAAGAGACTAGACGTATAAGATTTCATGGGATTTAGCGATTAGGAGTGACAGATTGTTTGGTTAACGTATAGCATGTTCTATATGTTATAGTTATTTGAATGACTCTTACCATACTATGTTACGTTAACATACCAGGCCAGTGACGTGCGGTGAGGTTCATGACTGGTGAGGCACTGACTTCATCACAGTCAGATTTACAAACATATGAACCCTAAAGAGTGTCTTATTCACCATTTGATTGGCAGCAGTTAACGGTTTATGTTTAAAAGCTCATACCAGCATTCTTCCCTGATTGGCACTCAGCATCAAGGGTTGGAATTGGGGGTTAAATCACCAACAATTATTCCCGGGCGCGGCGCCGCTGCTGCCCACTGCTCCCCTCACCTCCCAGGGGGTGATCAAGAGGATGGGTCAAATGCAGAGGACAAATTTCACCACACCTAGTGTGTGTGTGACAATCATTGGTACTTTAACTTAACTTTAACTTTACACATACAAACTGTAGCACACAAAAAAGCACATTTAATAAAAAAAACGTTATTATGGTCTTACCTTTACTTATAAGTGCGGGAGCAGTGGTGTTCGTGTTCGAGGAGTTGTGAATGAATGAAATATGAAATCCGTGCTGCAGTCTGCAGGTGTACCTAATGTTGTGTCCCTGCAGTCGTTCACGGCTCCTCCGGCGCGAGTATTGTTGTTTTTGTACTTTTTGGCTTCTTGTTAAGTGACTTTTTTTGGGTGGATTTGGTATTGCACGGGGAGGGTTAGGGTGTGGGCTTTGGTTGGTGTGGCGCTCCCGTCGGGGGGTGCAGTCTGCGGCGGAGGTGCATTAACCGCCACCAGGAGGCGGGATTACGCGAGCCTCACACAGTGCGTCTTCGCAGCAGTTTTATGATTGCTCAGCACAAGAAATACGATACACACATACAGTTGTTGACGAAATACACTGTACATTATATACCTCAGCTAACTAAACTATGGAAATGTATAATATAATTCATATAGCAATACGGTCTCACTGTACAGCAGGCCAGCAGTTAGCCGAGTCCGCAATCCATGGTGAGGCACAACTGAGTGACGTGCCTCAACTGGCTCTTCGCAGTATTTGAATGTCAAATGTGAAAATTCAGCGATTTTCAATAAAAATAATCTAAAACTGGTGAAGTTAAATAGAAAATAACTTTATAGTATAATCACTGGATACATATAACAATTACATTTTTTTTTTTTCTTTTTACATTTTTTTCTTTCCATGATGGAAAGAAAGTGCCTCTAGTGACCGCACGTCACTGTACCAGGCACGTTCTCTGTTGGTTATTTATGCGTCATATAACGTACACTTATTCAGCCTGTTGTTCACTATTCTTTATTTATTTTAAATTGCCTTTCAAATGTCTATTCTTGGTGTTGGGTTTTATCAAATACATTTCCCCAAAAAATGCGACTTATACTCCAGTGCGACTTATATATGTTTTTTTTCCTTCTTTATTATGCATTTTCGGCCGGTGCGACTTATACTCCGAAAAATACGGTAATCAGAATTTAGGGACGTGCATGTGAGGCAAAGCCTCACTTGTTTTGATGAACAATCCAGAAAAGAATAGTTGAATAAATAAATATGTAATATTTGTTTATGAAACTGTGTTATAATTGTATCTCCTGTATGATTAAAACATTTTTTTTTTTTTTTGTGAAGTACAGCATGTCCTCGGTGCACTGAATGAATACATCATAGAAACCAGACGAGACATATATAGTGAGTATTCGTTTTCTCATTGAGTGCGTAAGCGAGCGAGTATTTGATGTCTGCTTGAGTGCTTCGCTGGCTTAGGGCGTGGCTATTTCTGTTTGACTTTCTAAAGTGTAGAGCCTGTGTAAATTATTTAATGTACGTGGGACATCATTATTTTTGATAATCGGACTCTTATATTATACTACTGAGAGGCGCTGCAATACCAACAGTCACCACACACACTGAGTCAGTATGAATTGGGGTGGCGTATGAGATCTAGCACATGCTTGTTGTTACCTTAGATATGTTATACAGAGATGCCACAGTACATCAGTAAGAGCACTGCCGATGAGCGGGTCTATGTACAGTAGCTAACTAAGCTAGCTGCAGGAGCTGGCAACAATTTTGCTCGTGGGCATAAATACGGTACAATAATCTTCGATTCACAAAGTATAACCAATAGTATTTTTCACTCTTTCTTGTGAAAAGTAACCCCCCGTGTTTTCCATGGTCCGCCAGTTTGTGCAAGAATATGCAGCACAATACTCTGCCATTGTGTTCTTCCTTCTTCTTTCTACTGCTCAAAGAGGAGTCTTTTGAGACACTTGTGATTTAGGGCTATATAAATAAACATTGATTGATTGATTGATTGATGATTGGGTACAATACCGTTTCAAGATGGCGGCTGAATTTCCTGCGCCACAGCATCATATGTGGCATCTATTCATGTATGATATTTATGGTTGTTACCATACCGGCTTTTTCTACATAAGAAGCCAGTGATTTTGGTTTAAAAACGCAAAATAATACACAAATATTTGCATGTTCTGCTGAATGAATAATGAATGAATGTGAATACCAACAGGGAGGATTTTATGAACAAACTCAAAAATGTCTGACTTATCAGACTTGTATAATCAAAGTACTTTGCTTTTTTTTTTAGGAATCTAACTAATGCGCTGTGCCTTGAAGGGCCAAAGCGGGTATCCTTATACCGTATTTTTTGGACTATATCCAGTGCGACTTATATATGTTTTTTTCCTTCTTTATTATGCATTTTCGGCAGGTGCGACTTATACTCCGGTGCGACTTATACTCCGAAAAATACGGTACTACAAATTTATAAAGACCATAATTAGAATGCAGAGCTGGGTAGTAACACGCTACATTTACTCTGTTATATTTACTTAAAGGTGCCACATGGAATAATTTAATGTCAAGTCATCATTAAATGGCCCTGATATGTCAAAAGGCATTAATAAATAATGTTATTTTCGAATACATTTACAACTGATAACGGTAGTTCAGCCGGGGTATGATCATTTCAAAATTAGATTTACAACCCCGAAATATTGTTATTGTTTTTATTTCGATGCCTTGCCCTCCACTGTTTGACACATTAGAAAGTCTGTGAGTGTGTCACATCCAGGTTGCCAGTACACACCGCCCTCTTTGTCACACACACACACACACACACACACACACACACACACACACACACACACACACACACACACACACACACACACACACACACACACACACACACACACACACACACACACACAGTACAATTGTAGTCCAAGAAGCAATAAAAAATAACTACTAAATAAATCAGAAGTTATTCACTAGATACTCAATAATTGAGTAGTTTTTTTCACGGAATACTTACTTACCTAAATAATGATTTTGAAGACTAATTTTTACTTTAACTTGAGTCATATTATTCTAAAGTAACGGTACTCTTACCTCTGTTTGAATGTCATTTAGAATAGCAGGGACCTCTGTCAAGGCTAATGTAATTTATTATAATATCTACAGTAATTTATTATTTTGTTAAGACTTTTAAATAATACAACAGTACGCTAAATTGGGTTTAGTGTTCCTGAGCAGAATATTTTCTGGTTCATGGAGCAAGACTGCTACTGGGGATGAGTCATTGTAATATGAATCAGGAGGTGGACAGTGTCATTGATGACTTAGTGACACAAATGGAAAATGCATTCCTCTTCCTGTACCTTCACCTTTCTCCGAGATTTACCTTTAATGTCATGTTATTTGGTGGCTACAAAGTTTGTTTTATTGCAGTTAGTAGTTATGTCAAGACACTTTCCATTCATAGCAGGGAACTCATATCTACAACTATTCATGGAATTCTAAATAAAAGTCTCTCTACACTAGAAAATCTGTGTACGCAAAAAACATTTCAACTCACAATTTCACAATGACACAATGTCAATGCAAAGTGACTCATGAATGCAGTGTGCTTATTTAAGAACCCTTGGATTGCTTTGTTCTCTCATTCGGAATCAGGGCTGGTGGGTAGAAGCAGCACAATTGCACTGAGATGGAGGTTGAAGCCCTTAAAAACATCTTATTTGGAGGACACAGCAGTGGCATTATAAATACAAGATGGAGTGGCAGCACCTTGTGTTTGCTCTCGACGCTGTGAGAGGAACAGAGCACACAAACGTGGTCTGATATTGGGATTCACATTTTAATTTTTAGCAAGCGTGTTTAAGATTTCTATCTATTTGATGCAGCATTTTATATTAAAATAAGTGTTGTAAAACCTGTGGATTTGCATCTATGGTTATGTTTATATTACAAACATGGAAGTATTATGAGTATTATTATGAACTAATTGTGTGTATTAGTTAGAGTGCATCCAGAACGTATTCACAGCGCTTCACTTTTTCCACACTTTATGTTACAGCCTTATTCCAAAATTGAGTAGGATCAGTTTTGTCCTCAAAATTCTACAGACAATACCCCATAATGGCTGTTTTAACCTCTCTAAGCTTTTTAGGATGTTACTTGTCACTTCCATGTCAAAAGGCAGGGGAACAACTCATTAAATCTCTTGGTAACGGCCCATTTATCTGGTTCATGTTGGTCTTGTTTGCAGACCCCCTGTTGAAGACCACCAACACACAAATTGTGGTTGTCCTAAGACAAATACATTTTGGTATTAATGACATATTTGACAAGACCAGCTACCTTATTTATAATCAGTTGTCCAAAGTGGTGTTCTGAGGACATGCATACTGGGTTAAACCCATATCAGTCTTTTATTGATAACTGATTAATGATTATAAAGTAAGATTCTAATGACGATAAAATTAAATAGAATATACAAGGACTGCCATGTTGTTGTTTTTTTTAAATCTTTTTGGGAAGAAACCTCAAACAGAACCGATACACTGCGCAGCATGCTGTGTGTCTTTGTTTCTTTAAAAAGGCTGGTTAAAACAGAGATGAAGTGGGAAAACAATAGTGTAACAATCATTATATCAACAATAACAGTCTGTTTTTGATATGTTCCCAACATTATTATCAATGGTTTCACCACTACTAAAAATAAGTTAAAACAATTTGAAGATTTAAGCACCTCCGGAAGTGTGGAGCGCTAATCACAGGGGAGAGAACAAAGAGAGACCTATAATAATAGCTGTATTGATAGTAGTAGCTGTGATAAATTGATTGTGAAAAATGAATAATCAAGACTATTCCTGAAAAAAATGAATACTTACTCCAATTACTAAGATACTGAATATTGCAGTATTTGTGTTAATTTACTTTTATTTCAGTTGAAGTTATAGTCTTTTGACAAAAATGTCTTTAAATTTTTGGTCAAACTTGAGTGGTCTGAATTGATTTAGTTTTGAATACACTTCACATCATTATAGTCTGCCAAAATTACTTCACATTTAAATACATAAAGCACAAATTAAAGATAAGGCACCGTTTAAAATGTCCTTCCAAGCACCTTTATTTATGTGTTTGACACAAAATTATCATGAGCATATAGGCAGTAATGACGCCCACATGTCCATGTCGGTTAATATATTTCAGGAATTTTTTTGTATTTTAGCTTCATAACATTTGCCTATCAGATTGTGTATTTTAGATTTCTTTGGACCAGCCTGCTTTCTAGGCAGTGTTTCTATCACGTGAATAAGGTTCTCATCTTTAACAGTAGTGACGGGTAATCATTAGCAAATAATCATTGTATCATGGTTTGCTGCAGAGCCACATAAAGTTGTCACATATCAAAGAGCTGAAGATATATTTGAGTTATATTTTGCTATTCTTTGCACCATGTCGTCCACTGTTGTCATCTGAACTCTTCTGTAACTGTGACATCAATGTTATCCATGCATCCATTTTCTACCGCTTGTCCCTTTCAGGGTCGCGGGGGGTGCTGGAGCCTATCTCAGCTGCATTCGGGCGTAAGGCGGGGTACACCCTGGACAAGTCGCCACCTCATCGCAGGGCGACATCAACGTTATGTCAGAGCAGTTATTAAATTTCATAAATCATGTCTATTTTAATGGCATAATTAGCACAGCAAATATTTCTAAACTTAGAAAAGCATTCCAGTAGTTCACTTAAAGGGGAACATTATCACCAGACCTATGTAAGCGTCAATATATACCTTGATGTTGCAGAAAAAAGACCATATATTTTTTTAACCAATTTCCGAACTCTAAATGGGTGAATTTTGGCGAATTAAACGCCTTTCTAATATTCGCTCTCGGAGCGATGACGTCACAACGTGGCATCACATCGGGAAGCAATCCGCCATTTTCTCAAACACCGAGTCAAATCAGCTCTGTTATTTTCCGTTTTTTCGACTGTTTTCCGTACCTTGGAGACATCACGCCTCATCGGTGTGTTGTCGGAGGGTGTAACAACACGAACAGGGACGGATTCAAGTTGCACCAGTGGCCCAAAGATGTGAAAGTGGCAAGAAATTGGACGTTTGTTCCGCACACTTTACCGACGAAAGCTATGCTACGACAGCGATAGCAAGAATGTGTGGATATCCTGCGATACTCAAAGCAGATGCATTTCCAACGATAAAGTCAAAGAAATCTGCCACCAGACCCCCATTGAATCTGCCGGAGTGTGTGAGCAATTCAGGGACAAAGGACCTCGGTAGCACGGCAAGAAATGGCGGCAGTTTGTTCCCGCAGACGAGAGAGCTAAACCCCCTATCGACCCTAGCTTCCCTGGCCTGCTGACATCAACTCCAAAACTGGACAGATCAGCTTTCAGGAAAAGAGCGCGGATGAGGGTATGTCTCCAGAATATATTAATTGATGAAAATTGGGCTGTCTGCACTCTCAAAGTGCATGTTGTTGCCAAATGTATTTCATATGCTGTAAACCTAGTTCATAGTTGTTAGTTTCCTTTAATGCCAAACAAACACATACCAATCGTTGGTTAGAAGGCGATCGCTGAATTCGTCCTCGCTTTCTCCCGTGTCGCTGGCTGTCGTGTCGTTTTCGTCGGTTTCGCTTGCATACGGTTCAAACCGATATGGCTCAATAGCTTCAGTTTCTTCTTCAATTTCGTTTTCGCTACCTGCCTCCACACTACAACCATCCATTTCAATACATTCGTAATCTGTTGAATCGCTTAAGCCGCTGAAATCCGAGTCTGAATCCGAGCTAATGTCGCTATAGCTTGCTGTTCTTTCCGCCATGTTTGTTTGTGTTGGCTTCACTATGTGACGTCACAGGAAAATGGACGGGTGTTTATAACGATGGTTAAAACCAGGCACTTTGAAGCTTTTTTTAGGGATATTGCGTGATGGGTAAAATTTTGAAAAAAACTTGGAAAAATATAATAAGCCACTGGGAACTGATTTTTAATGGTTTTAACCATTTTGAAATTGTGATAATGTTCCCCTTTAATGACAGTAAAATAAGTAATATGGTACTATTTGATCAACTTACAGTTGTGTGGATGTTACGATGACTCGCCTGATGATGGCGTCATAGGGTCAAAAGTGAAATGTTCCTCTTCTCTTTGATGGTGATGACATTCATTTCGAATTTGCATACAGTTACAATATGGTACAACATACTGTATGTTTCCGGTTACTCATTACAACATGTTCGAAAGAAGTAGGTAGAAGCAGAGCTTATTTATACTACACCTTTTCCGTTCCATAGTAATTTGTAACACATTTGTTTGTTCACTTTCTGTGCTCAATCTGTAACACAACAACAATGAAATAAGTACATAATAAACAAGTGATCATGAATAGTAGTTGTTATAGTTATAATAGTTATGATTCACATAATGACATTGACAAAGTGTCACGTTTCAATACATTTTAAGATGTTTATCAATATTCTTCCTTGTACATTGTAAACACTTTGAGTTTTAAAGTTTCTTTAACTGGATCATGTTAGTACATTGTTTGGCTTGCTTAATCCATTTCATAATTTAATTCCACATATTAGGTTTTAAATGTTGTACGTGCACACAAATGTTTTAAGCTACATTTTTCCCTAAGGTTATAATTCTCCCCTTTTGTTAAGAAGAATTATTGTCTTAGGTTATAAAGTTTGCTCTGTGTATAATTTTAGCTATTGGTAAATGCACCAAATATTTCCATCCAGCCCACGGGACAAGCAGCCAGCCTATCTAGGCGGGAGGCAGGGTACACCCTGGAAAAGTCGCCACCTCATCGCAGGGCCAACACAGATAGCCAATATTTTTGTATTTTTTTTTTTGATTGCATTAATACAAGGGTTTGAATGTTCTCGATAGCCAACATTATGTATTATTCTAACTTACTTTTTTGGGGAATTGCAAGTAGTGTTCTTTTGCAGTTATTTCCCCGTATTTCTACACAATAACTCAGATATGGTAACACTAGCAAGCAGTAGAGAATATGAAGATGATTTTAATCCAGAACACATTTAGCTTTATTCATAATTGAAGTATGTCAATATACTGCATACTACAATCCCTGTTTCCATATGAGTTGGGAAATTGTGTTAGATGTAAATATAAACGGAATACAATGATTTGCAAATCATTTTCAACCCATATTCAGTTGAATATGCTACAAAGACAACATATTTGATGTTCAAACTGATAAACTTTTTTTTTTTTTCAAATAATCATTAACTTTAGAATTTGATGCCAGCAACACGTGACAAAGAAGTTGGGAAAGGTGGCAATACATACTGATAAAGTTGAGGAATGCTCATCAAACACTTATTCGGAACAACCCACAGGTGTGCAGGCTAATTGGGAACAGGTGGGTACCATGATTGGGTATAAAAACAGCTTCCCAAAAAATGCTCAGTCTTTCACAAGAAAGGATGGGGCGAGGTACACCCCTTTGTCCACAACTGCCTGAGCAAATAGTCACACAGTTTAAGAACAAAGTTTCTCAAAGTGCAATTGCAAGAAATGTAGGGATTTCAACATCTACGGTCCATAATATCATCAAAAGGTTCAGAGAATCTGGAGAAATCACTCCACGTAAGCGGCAAGGCCGGAAACCAACATTGAATGACCGTGACCTTCGATCCCTTAGACGGCACTGTATCAAAAACCGACATCAATCTCTAAAGGATATCACCACATGGGCTCAGGAACACTTCAGAAAACCACTGTCACTAAATACAGTTGGTCGCTACATCTGTAAGTGCAGGTTAAAGCTCTACTATGCAAAGCGAAAGCCTTTTATCAACAACATCCAGAAACGCCGCTGGCTTCTCTGGGCCCGAGATGATCTAAGATGGACTGATGCAAAGTGGAAAAGTGTTCTGTGGTCTGACGAGTCCACATTTCAAATTGTTTTTGGAAATATTCGACATCGTGTCATCCGGACCAAAGGGGAAGCGAACCATCCAGACTGTTATCGACGCAAAGTTCAAAATCCAGCATCTGTGATGGTATGGGGGTGCATTAGTGCCCAAGGCATGGGTAACTTACACATCTGTGAAGGCACCATTAATGCTGAAAGGTACATACAGGTTTTGGAGCAACATATGCTTCCATCTAAGCGGCGTATTTTTCATGGATGCCCCTGCTTATTTCAGCAAGACAATGCCAAGCCACATTCAGCACGTGTTACAACAGTGTGGCTTCGTAAAAAAAGAGTGCGGATACTTTCCTGGCCCACCTGCAGTCCAGACCTGTCTCCCATCGAAAATGTGTGGCGCATTATGAAGCGTAAAATACGACAGCGGAGACCCCAGACTGTTGAACGACTGAAGCTCTACATAAAACAAGAATGGGAAAGAATTCCACTTTCAAAGCTTCAACAATTAGTTTCCTCAGTTACCAATCGTTTATTGAGTGTTGTTAAAAGAAAAGGTGATGTAACACAGTGGTGAACATGCCCTTTCCCAACTACTTTGGCACGTGTTGCAGCCATGAAATTCTAAGTTAATTATTATTTGCAAAAAAAAAAAAAGTTTATGAGTTTGAACATCAAATATCTTGTCTTTGTAGTGCATTCAATTGAATATGGGTTGAAAAGGATTTGCAAATCATTGTATTCCGTTTATATTTACATCTAACACAGTTTCCCAACTCATATGGAAACAGGGTTTGTATATATTTCTAATACAAGATTTCCAGTTTATTTTATCATCTATTATTACACTTAAAAATGTGAATTTATTTTACCCTGTCAATGTCTACTCCATCTATTTGTATATGTGTTTAACTTTCTCTTCTGCTGTTGCCAAATAGCAATATTTTAGTTTTACTGAGATTCAAAGATGATCTATTTTTGTCAAACTATCTCTTTAACTCATTAATTTCTTCTGTTATTATTAGTATTAACTTCTGTGTGCATGTCCTCTCCTAAACAAAACACAGTCGTGTCGTCTGCAAATAATACAAACCAAAACATCCATTTTAACTTTGCAAATGTTGTTTATATAGAGATTAAACAATTTTGGTCCCAGTGTTGATACATTGTGTACACCCCAAGATATATCTAGAGCTGTACACATCTGTTTTGCCTAGCTTCATGTAGGTTAAGTAGCTTATTGCCCAGTTCTAGATGAACCCTTTTAAGCCACACTGTTCTAATTTGTTAGTTAAGATATTAGGATTAATTGTGTCAAATGCATTTGTTAAATCCATAAACACTGCAGCTGCACACTGTTTATGATCTATTGCATTAGTCATTTCCTTCATTATTTCAACAAATGCTATTGATATTTATATGTTATCGCTATATCCGTATTGGTTGTCTACAAGCATTTCACTTTTGACCATTAAATTGTTCAGTCAGTTGTTAAATAAAAAATATTTAACAAATATTAATCAAATAAATAGTTTTCACGTATTGTGAAATTCTTTCTTAGAGGTATACAAATATTACGATTTGGAACTGAAAGAAGAGCATCCGATTGGTTTTCCTTTGTAACTCACTACTGGGTCTACTCTCATATGTATGCTGCTGAAGACTTGTGATTGGATAGATTCCTGAACTTTAAAAATGAAATTGAAAATAATACAGTATAGTTTCTGTCAACGTTTTTGTCTCGTGTTTCAGAACTGGCGAGACATCGATGTTAAATCTGCATAAAATCACAATATCCCTTCAAGCACGAGGCCAACTCCAAAATATCTTCAGCAACACCTTGTTCTCTGACCTTTCCAAATAAGCACAGTGTCACATTAGTTCTTTCAAAGTATTCACAAGGCTCGGTCCTATAACTCATAGTCATCAGAGTCTTAAAATAAAAATTTCTCGTCTGGCATTCACCGCCTAAAAGTGACCCATTTTGTTGCAAAATTAATTTGCAAATTAAACTAGAATGATTGGCATATGATTTATACGTTATAGACTTAACCGGGGGCATATTTAACAATTATAAATTTAGTCAAAGATCCATCTTGGCATGTTTTGACTTTGACAGATTCCAGCTAATTATAATTGGCAAGATAAACCCCTCCAATAAGTGCTGTGAATGTAGGGTAAAATTTAAAAAGGGAGTATATTATCTAAAATAGCACATCTTGTGCATGTAAAAATGTACTGTACCACACGGTGTTCAAATCTCTAAATGGTTATTTAGTTATGCTGAGAATTGCCACTGGGGCTTTTTGTTTTGACAAGTTCTAATGTATCAATTGTAGAGCCTTTTAATCACTATGATTCAAAGACAAAAGAAAGGACTGAGACATTATAATTGCAATTTCTGAAAGCAGAGCTCACCTATAAAATATATAATTATTGTTTGTAGTTGAGAGGGGTGGCCCTGTGATGAGGTGGCGACTTGTCAAGGGTGTACACCGCCTTCCGCACGTGTGCAGCTGGGATATGCTCCAGCACCCCCGCGAGCCCGTGAGGGACAAGACTTAGAAGATGGTTGGATGGATGGAGTTGAGAGGGGATTTATGGCTCTTTGAAGGTAGCCGGATCATGAGGAGCCGTTCCTGTCAAAGAACCATTCAGAAGACTGTTTTGTTGGCATATTTTGTTAGGTCTCAAGCAAACTAGCATTGTTTTACAATTTGTATTAGAATAATTGTAATTTATATTCCACAAATACTCACTTTATCGGTGGAAATGATTCTACAATATAATCATAATAGGGCTCGAAAGGGCACATGATTTCGCATTACAATGTGAAGATGTGGTAGTCATTTTTGTTGACCAAAGCTTTTGTCTATATGGCTATACTGTACCAGCGGTAATGTAAGAAAGAGAAACAAACTGGATTAAAATGAACCGTACAAAATGCATTGAAAAATCAAGGGACCATACTGAGACAAACTAGCCTGTTTCAAGGGCTCGCTTCCTCGAAAAATTGGTGGAATTGATCCATTTCAGCAAGTCCAATAGACAAGAGATTTGAGTATGCTGCTGCCATTGTCAAAGCCAAACATGTATATCTCATCAGTGGAGTCAGTTTTTATACCAGTGAAGAATTTCAGAATTTAAAGTCTGTTAAGACTTATTGTCCTCCTTTCAAATTGCGCTTAATCTGTGGTTTTCACTTGAAGGGAGGGTGCCCAGTAGGGCTGTAAATCTTTGGGTGTCCCATGATTCGATTCAATATCGATTCTTGGGGTCACGATTCGATTCAAAATTGATTTTTTTTTCAATTCAACACGATTCTCGATTCAAAAACGATTTTTTCCCGATTCAAAACGATTCTCTATTCATTTAATACATAGGATTTCAGCAGGATCTACCCCAGTCTGCTGACATGCAAGCAGCTAGAGTAGTAGATTTAAAATATATATATATATATATAATTGTAAAGGACAATGTTTTATCTACTGATTGCAATAATGTAAATTTGTTTTAACTATTAAATGAACCAAAAATATGACTTATTTTATTTTTGTGAAAATATTGGACACAGTGTGTTGACAAGCTTATGAGATGCGATGCAAGTGTAAGCCACTGTGACACTATTGTTCTTTTTTTTTTTTTTTAAATGTCTAATGATAATGTCAATGAGGGATTTTTAATCACTGCTATGTTGAAATTGTAACTAATATTGATACTGTTGTTGATAATATTCATTTTTGTTTCACTACTTTTGGTTTGTTCTGTGTCGTGTTTGTGTCTCCTCTCAATTGCAGTTCTGAGTGTTGCTGGGTCGGGTTTGGTTTTGGAATTTGATTGCATTGTTATGGTATTTCTGTGTATTGTTTTGTTGGATTGATTAATTAAAAAAAAAAATAAATAAATAAAATATAATGACAATCGGTTCTGAATCGCACAACGTGAGAATCACGATTCGAATTTGAATCGATTTTTTCCCACATCCCTAGTGCCCAGCTTCATCTGATAAGCAGCCTGCTAAATGCTACGTATGTAACAGAATAAATCATTCTTTGATTTAAACTTACCAGTCTGAAAATGCCGTGAACACACCAACAATCACCAGCTGATGGTGTTAAAAGTGATGTTTGATCATCTCACGGCTGCTATCCAGGTCATTCGCCATCTCTTTATTAGCTCGGAAAACCCGATTGGCTTTGCTTTCACGCTATTTAGGTTTAGATTGAACATTTTGCGCTCAAATTCAGTTTTAAGATTTGGATTTAAGATTTTGATTTAGATTCAACATTTAGCGCTCACATTTAGATTTTAAGATATATATTTAAGATTTAGATTTAACATTTATATTCAACATTTAGGTTTATATTTAACATTTATGTTTATATTCAACATTTAGGTTTAGATTTAACATTTAGATTTAGATTCAACAGGTTTATATTTAAGATTCAGAGTCAACATATAAATTAAACTTAAATATGATGAAAATGAGCTGACTGTAAGAAAAGTGTGTTAAATGTCAAAATAGTGAGCTACTTGAGAAATATATCTGTTGGAAAAGTGTGACAAAACTTTCACATTCTGCACCCCATACACATTGTGCTACCTCCAGAAGACATGTACGCCCGAGTACATTGTGTGTGTTCAATCAATCAATGTTTACTTATATAGCCCTAAATCACGAGTGTCTCAAAGGGCTGCACAACCCACAACAAAATCCTCGGCTCTGATCCCACATCAGGGCAAGAAAAAACTCAACCCAATAAGATGACAATGAGAAACCGTGGAGGGGACCGCAGATGTGGAGAGTCCCCCCCTGGGCGACCAGTGCAATGGACGTTGAGTGGATCTAGCATAATATTGTGTTTTGATGTACAACTCTACAAGAAATGCTATGTGTGCAGTAATTGTCCAGCTTAGTGCTAGTTAACGCAGCGCTCACATTGCTGACTCCTTAGCCAGGCTAACAAGCTCGCTAATTGCCTGCGTCCTGGCCTGCTCTAGTGTATCTAGTCAAGTGACACTCAAACAGTAATCTATATTCCTAGAAGAGAAACGGCACCTTCCTTGTTAGGTTATTCATAGTTCATAGTTATTAATTTAGGTTCTCACTGTTCACTTAAAAGCAGTGGTGGGCCGTGCATTTTCTACCTAGGCCTTCAGTGATCTCCAACTTCAATGATTACCTCTCAAAATACCATAATTGATGTCACCACATGATCACTGCTGGAGAAATACTATACAGGAACACATTTACTTGTGTTGTATATTTGATGGTCGTGTGATGGGTGATGAGCCAAGGAGACGCCAAGAGGAATCGTCAAACATAAAGCTTTATTTGTTTCAGCAAGCCTCGGACTAGAGCTACAGCTCTAGGAGAAGTGTGCCAAATCTCTTCATTCTGCTGTCCTGTCGGAACACTGTTTAAATACCGTTTCTTGTAGATCCCCTCTCCTTGTGGGCCAAATCTTGGTGCCGGACAGCCTGCATACCACTCAGTTTATTTACTTGACTAGTCAACCTGTGATCGATTTGGGTCCGGTGACCTCCGACCCTTATCCTCAGTCCCTATGTGTGGACCTTCTACCAGATGTTACTTTCCTGGGAACTCCCTGCAGCGCTGCGGATGGACACGTGCACTTTCACCTTAGTAGAAGACTGCTTTTAAAGGATTATGTGACCAAATACAAACACATGCTACTTCCAATCATATCAGAAAATGATACCTGATATAATTAACCACACACCCTACTGGGCATTGAAACACGTCAACAGTATACAAAACAGCTTATTTTTTGGCGCATTTAAAAATCAATTCAAACGCATCAGCAATTAAAACCTATACCACAAATTTCTCTGCTTGGCTAATGCAACTTCCGGTCAATAAAGTTTGATTCACAGTACACACTTATCAAAGATATATTAACTGCCCTGACCACATGATGGCGACAAATACACATGTAACAATGTTGATTAAATGACAAGCATGACGCACTTTAACAACAAGAGTGTACAACTGCTAGTTGTAACAGAACAGCTACTGTCAACAACTTGTGATCTGATTGGCTATCGCAACTGTCTATCACTGTATGTCCCCGTTCGCTTACAGTGCACAGACGCCTGCAATGCTGAATCTAAAGGAGTCTGGCAGATTTCGTACAGCATGGCAACATAAGCTAATGAAATTATTATTGGATACAAACTAAAACTAAAAACAACAACAGTGGAACAAGCATAATTTGACGTGAAGAGAATATGAATAATTTTAGATATTAAGGGAAAGTAAATAAGAAAATAATTGTATCTTTAATTATGTTCATGATTCCTGGTTATGTTAGGCCAGCAGAATCAAAATAGTTTTTATTGCCATTGTTTGAGAACGGGTTAAAAAACTATGAATTTTTCTTGGTGCAATCGTGCAACATAAAACACATATTTATCTGGCCTCAACGGAATTGACAAGATCTTGGGTTTGGGGGAACTTGCTTGTCGTGACGGAGCGGTTGTTGCTGGACACACAACGGACTGTTGGGAGAAGAAGGAGTGCCGCCTATTCGGATTTATGACAACAGGACATCTGCTGATTGGAGTAAGCGTTGCTCTGGTTTGTCGACAAATTGGAAGTTGCTGGCAGTCTTCAAAGTACCCCCAAGCTGCCACAAATGATTGGAGGATGCGGGAATAACTGTGGACACTCTTGTGATTTGGATCACATCGGACTGTCTGCCCCGCAGGATTTTGAGGATCAGTCATAGACAATTTAGAGTGAAAAGCAAATTTTATTTTCACTCACACACAAAACATTCTATTTTGGATTGTTTCCCTGGCTTCGAGACTCTCCCGAAGGACAGTGCGACGAAGACACAACAAACTCCCTTCTTGTCTCTCATGGACACACACCTGTTGTTGGTGACTTTGGACTGACTATCGGCTGCACAACATCAAGGCCGCGGAACAGAGACACACTGCGGGCTTACACACACACATGCATCCACAAAATATATACGCCACACACATACCACACCCCCAATCCAACGCCCTTGACGCAAATCCCGTAGGTGTGATGGACAGATGGGCAGCGCCTTAGAGCTGCAGCCCGCCACCATGGCCCCCCACTCCCTCCCCTCTGTTGCTAGATTTCTCGAGATGTACGTTGTAATATGTATATGTGGTTTGCTATGGAGGTTTTTTTCCCACTCCAGACTGGGCCCCCTTAGGAGCCCAGTCTAGATTATATTTGTTTACTCATCCTTCCCCATCGTTTACCGTTTTCCCTTTTTCCCATCTTTTACGGGGCGCCTTGTGGCGACCCATCAGCGTTCCTGTTCTGTAACCCTGTACACCTTTTGTTTGTCTAATCTTGAACGGGTTTGTGCTGAAAACAAAGTTTTGTTGTACTTGTGCAATGACAAAAAAGACCTACCTACCTATCTACATATAACACAGAATAGGTAATAAAATGAGAAGGCCTTGCTGGCCCTGATGGCACACCACTGCTTAAAAGAGATGTTCAAAAGACGCGACTCGTTCGCAATTGTCACATCGCTAGTTTGCAGCGATTAAACCATGAAAAGATAATTTATTGCCAACCGCATCTGTCAATTGTTATTATATTTTACTCTGAAGCTGTTCACCAGTCCAAGTTATTATGGTAACTTATGCCAGATTTACATGCTTGTCAGTTTGTTTCTAATTCTGCTCAATACGCTGTTTGAATACAATAACAATCCGTCAAAACAATTGTGTTCCATTTTTTCCCCAAGAAGAACCCAAATAAATTATCTGTTTATTATGCTGTTGAAAAAACATTGCTCCCAGCACTGAGTGTTCTCGGACTATTTGCATTTTTTGGTTCATGTGGTGTCAAGTGTAATGTGTTTTCTGAATGTACGTAATGATTACATTAACAGTGCAATTTCTCAGTCAGACCTCAGTGAGTTGTATAAGCTTACGGGGATCTTTAGGCTAAAATATGCTTTAAATGGTGCTGATTAAGTGGGATCAATAAAAAACATATACCGATATGTTTAGTAATCATGAGAGTAAAGTGTTTTATTTCAATTTAGTATGCAATGTATGTAATAAACCGTAATACCCCTTTAATACTGCATTCTAAGAAGCATAAGTATTATTTTATGCATGTGGTAATAGGTTGAAAATAGTCAACATTAGGCTTTGAAAATAAGGGTGGATAGTGGCTGTAGTGAGTCTACACAATCCATATTATTCCATCATAAAATGATTAGACGTGTGCTGACCTCTACAGGTACAATCCTGCCTTGCATTCATCACTTCCAGCTGAAGAGCACATTTTTGTGCTTTTATTAAAATTAAAAAACAAGAGCAGCCAACAATTTATGCAGCAGAAATTCAGTGCAGGTACCCATGCAGATGTCTCAATGTGGCTCATTTTTCTACACGGTGTCGGATAATGAGAATGACATCAGAAATGAGGCACTCAGCCAAAATGTGGCGGCAAAGCTATAGGGAGGCTGGAGGCGAGAGTGAATAACTGTGCCATCAGCCTCTACTGACAAACAACCACAGGCTTGACTGAACTGGGGAAAATAGCAGGGGAGGGTTGGGGAGGGGTGGGGGCGCATCAGTGCACAAAGTGAAGATGACAGCCTTTAGGACACAAGTGGCAGCAATTGAGGGTAAAAATGAGGGTCGGTGGAAGAGAAATGCCATGCAGGTGCGACAAGCATTAATGGTGATTGGCACAGGAGCCATTGGCAGAGGTGTCATCTGGTGGCATGCATCTGACTGCTCCTTGGTCGACTCAAGAGCGGATGTTTTCTTGCAAAAGTGGTTATTATTCACTACTAGCGTGGGGACACTTGACAAATCTGCCTTATACTTACATGCCACACCTTAGTTATTCAGTACATTACTGGGAGAAAATAGTTTACTCAAAATGACCTGCATAGAGGATTTATCATAACATAGCACAGTTGGGTATTTTACACCCCTAAATTACAACCATTAATTTATACTTTTTTATGTATATATGGTATATATGCATAACCTATAAGCACACTATTGATATATTGTTTGAGTTTATTTCGAACATGCATGCATACAACATGATACATCACGATTTCCAGTTTCTCTATTCAACATGTTCGAAAAGGAGTAGGAAGAAGCAGAGCTTATTTAATCATAACCCTTTTCCTTTTCATAGCAGTTGCTAAAACTTTTGTTCACTTCCTGTTCTCAATTTATTCACAATATACTCCATAAGTAATAACAATGAAAATAAATAAATAACAATTGGTGAAGTGAGTTATATTTCATACGGTGAGATGAGTAACATTATCTAGAAAATTAATGGATGGATGAAATAAATTCAGAATGTTTATCATTGTTCTTATTCTTTGTACTTTGTAAACACTTTAAGTTTGAAGAGTTTCTAGAAGTGGATCATATTAGTACATTGTTGGATTTCTTTGCTTAATCCATTCCATAATTTAATTTCACATACTGATATACTGAAGGTCTTAAGTGTTGTATGTGCGTATAAATGTTTTAAATTACATTTTTCTCTCAGATTATATTTCTTCTCTTTTGTTGAGAATAATTGTTGTATATTATTGGGTAGCAGGTTATAGTTTGCTTTGTGTATAATTTTAGCTGTTTCCAAATTCACTATGTCGTGGAATTTCAGTATTTTTGATTCAATGAATAAAGGGTTTGTATGTTCTCTATATACAACATGATGTATTATTCTAACTGATCTTTTTTGTAACACCGTTAATGAATGAAGTGTACTTTTGTTGTTATTTCCCCATATTTCTGCACAATAACTCAGATATGGTAACACTAGCGAGCAGTAGAGAATATGAACAGATTTGTGTCTGCTTTATTCATTATTGACATGTTTCTTGCTACTTTATGTTGTATATTTTTTTACATGAGATTTCCAGTTCATTTTATCATCAATCATTACACCTAGAAACTTGGTTTCATTTACTCTTTCAATTTCTATTCCATCTATTTGTATTTGTTTGACTTTCTCTTCTACTGTTACCAAATAGCACTATTTTAGTTTTACTTAGATTCAAAGATAGTCTGTTTTTGTCAAACCATCTTATTAATTTGTTCATTTCTTCTGTTATTATTATCTTCTGTGTTCTCTCCTGAACAAAACGCAGTTGTATCATCCGCAAATAATACTAACTTTAAATCTTTTGTAACTTTACAAATGTCATTTATATAGAGATTGAACAATTTTGGTCCAAGTATTAAACCCTGAGGTACACCACAGGATATATTTAGTGTTGTAGACATGTGTTCGCCTAGCTTCACGTATTGTTTCCTGTTCGTTAAATAACTTCTAATCCGGTTTAAGACCAACCCTCTGATGCCATACCGTTCTAGTTTTTTTTATTAAAATATTGTGATTAATTGTGTCAAATGCTTTTATTATATTCATCAACACTGCTGTCGCACATGTTTTACTATCTATTGCATGACTATTGTGACTGTGTGATTATATATACAGACATTAGGGATGTGTTGATCAATCGGTGTCGGTCGATTTATGTGAAAAAGTGTGTGATCGGCCATTGCCGATTAACGCTTTTTAATGCCGATCACAAACGGCGATTATCTCAAAACCACTCCCCTAAAATTATAACAATCATCTCCAATACGGCAAATAAACTGAATTTTTTTAGTATCTTAAGTATCATTACCATGTCCTATTATCACTGGAGGAAGAGGCTAAACATGTTAAACACCGAGATAAAGCCAGGAGCAGGCTTGCTTGTAGCTAAGATAACCGCTAAACCGACTTTAAAAAACACCAATAAATAAGTGCTCAGTAAAGTCTAAGAAGTGTACTTAAGGGTTCTTAAATTTTGGGATTTCAGGGCCCAACTCTCCCCGACAGAGGGGCCCACTTAAATATTAACACTGAAAAAGTAATTTTACTCTCAATTTTAATTGTGTTCAATAATTGCATCTAACTTACTTACAGTTTACCAGGACAGACCTTGTCAAACGATATGAAACCATGTGTTAATCACAAAGATCATTATCAAGCGTGTTAGTCACAAAGATCATTATCAAGCCTTAACTCGGTCAGGCTGAATAAAAAATAAATACTAATCAAACATATTGCAAGAGAAGGGACCCGTAAAACTGATTTAAAAAAAAATACGTTTACATCTATTTACTTGCTAGAATAAATAAATGCTGAAATATTAATAAATAATAATAATGAATATGTTGCTTAAAAAAAATGTCAATACAATGTTAACGGTAATGGGAATACAGCTTCACTATTTTAGTCATAATTTTTGCACTAAAGAAACTTCTCTATGACTTTAGCTCCAGACTGGTGAACTACAGCTGAGAAACAGGTATTTTTTGGCAGCTTTGTATATATATATATATATATATATATATATATATATATATATATATAAATATAAATATTTTTTTGGTTTGTGTTGATGTTTAAAACTAAGGTGATAGTTTCCTGGACACAGGAAGATTTAGAAGGCAGAAAAAGGAGTCAAATGAGTAGCAGATGTTTAGTTAGTTTAGTTATGTTCTATTAATTTTGTTTTGCTCAAACAATTGTATGTAATAAAAGAGAATAAGGAACTAGTTTAAATATTGTGTTGACATTTTTACACTGTCAAAAGCACTCACCTGAAATACATTGAAAAATTTAAATTTAACACGTGTGATTGATGTCGTTGTTGGTATAGGCCGATGTCACTTGTGGATGTTCGGAAAGCGCAACATAAAACCTTGCTGTCCCTAACAGACATACAGGGGCTTTCATGGGTTCATGTTCGAAAATGACATTCCCAGTCCACACTGTAAAATCTACCAGGATTTCACACCATTTGACAGTATTATTTCGTAGCAAAATACTGTAATCAAAAATCCCTTGTAATATCACAACAAATGTATGTAAATTTAAACTTATTTGTGTCTTAAGGGGTTTCATGGACTATGTTTCACACTCTTGTACAGTAGGTGGCTATAATTATTTGTAATTATTTATGTTTCTATTTACTTATTTATGGTGGTATTTTATGTCTCTTGTTTTGTCTGTGGATCTGGTTTGGCTTATTGTATGGTACTACTTTTTTTTTTTTTTAAAGCTAAGAAGAATACAATATTCACTACAGTTGTCCTCATTATGTAATATTGTGTCTGACATTGCTCAGGACTGTGAGATAGTATTCTAATTATATATTTATATTCAGTGCAGTTCTATAACATTGCAAACAACCCTTGAAATAATAAAACCTTTCTGATTACGCGACATAGATATGTATGTATTGAGTAATGCTGTTGACTTTTGTGATAGTCAAATGTGATGCTGTTGTCTATTTTAAAGATTTACTATACTTCTCTCATGTGCCAACAAAAACCCTCAGTCTGACAAGTGACCAATGCAAAGCACATTAAGCTGAATTCCTTCTTACAGCCAGCAGAGGGCGACCATCTCACATCATTACTGTGCAAATTAATAGGACCAATAAAACCCATCCTTAACTACAGAAGTACTTCCAAAAACACCAACAGAAAAAATGTGTTTGAAAATAAATAATGCAATAATATGTGACATTGATTCCTATTGCATCATTTTGCCCTTTGTTACTGCTTAATGGAATTCAGTATTTTTATTATTATGTCACTCTGGGTGCTTGAAGCATGTCTTTCTTCATTACATAGTGCTGTTCTGCAACAATGCCTGTGGTGCAAAATCATATATTAGTTAAACTGCTATTGTACACACAGGCACAGAACTGCAGTAGACAGGACATTACTTAGGAGCACAGCTAAGCAGAGCAGAAAGATGGCACTGAGGTATGCTAGATTAACAATTGACCATTATCGATTTTCTGACCTCAAGGAGTGCCAATTTCAGTAGACTGCAATAATGGTGTTTTTTTTCGAGAGCAGAGGTGGTGCTGTTGGAATTAAAGATTATTCCGTTAAAAAAGGGTGCTGTTTTAAGAAGGGATTATAATTATGCATGAATGATTTAATTAATGTAAAAGGCAATACAATTGCCCAGTATAGTTAAGAAAAAAAAACTACACCTTGTCTTTGTTGAAAAGTTCCTTAAAAAGATTAGAGTTTTAATGCGAGGCAAATATGACTTTCAAATATGTATTACGAAATGTACTGAACTCATCCCATTGTCTGATTGCATAGTTCGGTACTACATTTTCATAACTGGAGATAATTATGATTGCCTCAGCTCGCCCATAATAGCAAACATATTATGCAGTCTTTGCAAACTGTCTTGTCTGGAAATGAGGTTAAAGTTGGCAGAAATTGCATTTTCATTAAAGTCAGCTATTTTACCCTCGCCTGCCACTACAGCTACACTTACTGTAAGGTCACAACAGCTCTGAAAAGTATGCCTGTACTTGAGCAAACGTTTAATAATAGAGTTGTGTTTAAAAGGAATTCCAGTGCGTTAGAAGAATGTATTTACATTTAGTATAGGAATTAGAAGAAATCATAAGTTAAAACTGTGTCGCATGCATTGCAAATTATATTATCCTGAAACCCCTTTAAGGCAAGGCATTCATAAACGGTTTCTGTTGTTTATCACCTGCTTTCTGTTGCCTCTCTGCCTTGTCTTGCAGTGCCAATTATTGGCATTCCTTTGGCACCACCTGCATAAGTCCATACCTGATTGCACTTGGCGCACAATCAGTACCTTTTTAAGCCCTTTTGCTACTGCAGACTTTTTCTACATCTTAGCAGAATTTTATCCATGCTTATTTTGGGAAGATTAGCTCATTTTTGTTGGTGGCATTTTTTTTCTTCTGTTCACTATCGTAAGTGCAGTGGAACCTCGATTTACGAACTGAATTGGTCCTTGAACAGGGTTCTTGAATAACAATGCTTGTATATTGAAGCAAATTTCATACATAAGAGATCATTTAAAAATGAATAATGGGTTCAAGCCTCGACAAAAGTCCATATTATAGTAAAAGTTGATACACTTTGAACACAATATAAAGTGCTATACAGTACTGTATATCAAACAATCATAACAAGGGGGTGAATAGCTACAGCCAAAAAAACAAGAACCAGCTGAACTGTCCTCATTGGCAGCTGCCCTGCTAACACGCACACACCAGTGACGTGCGGGGCCTCACCTGCCATCATGGAAAGAAAAAAAATGTAAAAAGAAAAAAAAAAAATTTAATTGTTATATGTATCCAGTGATTATACTATAAAGTTATTTTCCATTTAACTTAACCAGTTTTAGATTATTTTTTATTCAAAATCGCTGAATTTTCACATTTGCCGTTCAAATACTGAGAAGAGACTTGCGGTGATCAGCAGCTAGTTGAGGCACGTCACTCAGTTGTGCCTCACCATGGATTGCGGACTCGGCTAACTGCTGGCCTGCTGTGCAGTGAGACCGTATTGCTATATGAACTATATTATACATTTCCATAGTTTAGTTAGCTGAGGTGTATAATGTACAGTGTATTTTGTCAACAACTGTATGTGTGTAACGTATTTCTTGTGCTGAGCAATCATAAAACGGCTGCCAAGACGCACTGTGTGAGGCTCGCGTAATCCCGCCTCCTGGTGCCGGTTGATGCACCTCCGCCGCAGAGTGCACCCTCCGACGGGAGCGCCACACCAACCAAAGCCCACACCCAAACCCTCCACGTGCAATACCAAATCCACCCAAAAAAAGTCACTTAGCAAGAAGCCAAAAAGTGCAAAAACAACCATGCTCGCGCCAGAGGAGCCGTGAATGACTTCAGGGACACAACATTAGGTACACCTGCAGACTGCAGCACGGATTTCATATTTCATTCATTCACAACTCCTCCAACACGAACACGACTTTTCCCGCACTTATAAGTAAAGGTAAGACCATAATAACATGTTTTTTATTAAATGTGCTTTTTTGTGTGCTACAGTTTGTATGTGTAAAGTTAAAGTTAAGTTAAAGTACCAATGATTGTCACACACACACTAGGTGTGGTGAAAATTGTTCTCTGCATTTGACCCATCCCCTTGATCACCCCCTGGGAGGTGAGGAGAGCAGTGGGCAGCAGCGGCGCCACGCCCGGGAATCATTTTTGGTGATTCAACCCCCAAATCCAACTCTTGATGCTGAGTGCCAAGCAAGGAAGAATGCTGGTATGAGCTTTTAAACATAACTCGTTAACTGCTGCCAGTCAAATGGTGAATAAGATACTCTTTAGGGTTCATATGTTTGTAAATCTGGCTGTGATGAAGTCAGTGCCTCACCAGCCATGAACCTCACCGCACGTCACTGGCACACACACACTGTCACTAGCACTGTGGTGCACTCACAGTTTAAAATCACAAAATTCCTTATCTTTAACAGCCAGGTCGCTACAATGATTAAAAATAAAAATAAAAAATCACTTTATCTTGGTCAATCTTCTTGCCGTGCAGGCAAAGAAAGGGGGAGACAGTGTTGACAACGCTGTGGACACCTGTACTTCATTAACATTTCAAACTAGACATCGCTTGTCCATTGCTTTCTCTGGACTCGTATTGAACTATAGCAAAACTGGAAAGATATTGAAAATAAAAACTAAAAAAAACCCACTTAAAAAGCACACCACGCAGCAAATAGCTTAGTAGGTAACGACAGTGCTGCTGCACTGACTGACTGAGCACTAAGATCCATAAGGCCGTCCAATGGATGTGCTGCCTGGCACAAAATGACTGCTCTGCAGTCACACAATGAAATGTTCCGCAAACTCTACACAAGGTCTGTTTCTGCTTTTATTCCATCCATCCATCCATTTTCTACCGCTTATTCCCTTTTGGGGTCGCGGGGGGCGCTGGAGCCTATCTCAGCTACAATCGGGCGGAAGGCGGGGTACACCCTGGACAAGTCGCCACCTCATCGCAGGGCCAACACAGATAGACAGACAACATTCACACTCCCATCCACACACTAGGGCCAATTTAGTGTTGCCAATCAACTTATCCCCAGGTGCATGTCTTTGGAAGTGGGAGGAAGCCGGAGTACCCGGAGGGAACCCGCGCAGTCACGGGGAGGACATGCAAACTCCACACAGAAAGATCCCGAGCCCAGGATTGAACCCAAGACTACTCAGGACCTTCGTATTGTGAGGCAGATTCACTAACCCCTCTTCCACCGTGAAGCCCTGCTTTTATTCCAAAGGCATTCATTAATTTTAATTAATTTATACTCAAATCATGTAATTGGCTCGATTATAGATTTGACACATTGTATCACTACTGTCATTATATATTTTTTATTGATTTACTAACAATGACATATTTCAAAAACACATTATTACAGTACATGTCAATGCATCACGGCTGAAAAACAGATACAAATTATAACACTTTTTAAAGGGTCGCACCCACAGCAAAGCAAAGTCAGATCTTTAGTTCTACAGTTAGGATCATATTTCAGCAAGCAAGGAGAACGTGACAGGCTATCAAGCAGCCACTTCTCTTGGCAAAGAAAAGAAAGCGCCTTAAAGAGTGTTTGTCACTGATACATTCGGTTGGTGTGTGGTATCTCTGACATCTGCTTGTTGGCAAGTTAATTGTTTAGCCTCTGCACATCTGCCAGTGACCTGAATTGTGCTTTAATCTCCAGTCTATAAGTGACTGTGTTTCTAATGCTCACATGTGTTTGCATGGCCTGCTTTATCTGCATATGTAGTTGATTCTTAACCAGAAAATAAATTAAGTTGACAGTATTTGAACATTTCTTTCATCAAATTGAATTCTAAAAAAAAGGTTGGTAAAGACTGCTCAAAGACTCAACTCCCACCAAGCACGTTGGTCACTGTTTCTCACACACTTCCACTTCTCTATTACCTACAGACCCGGGTCATGCAACACCAAGCCCAATGCGTTTTCGGACCTGCCGCTGAGGAAATCATTTAAAGACCATCATACCTGTGAAGCACTACAATGGGAGGAGAGAAGCGTATCCAATGCCGCCTCCAAGACCAAGGTCCCTGACAACGTTTCTGCAGGCAAGTTATTTGTACCGAATGAACTGCGATCCGAAGTCATGCAGTGGGGTCACACGTTCAAAGTATCATGTCATCCTGGCGTGAGGTGCACTCTGTATTTGGTCTCGCAGAGATTCTGGTGGCCGGCAACGGGAAGAGACATTAAGGACTTTGTGAACACCTGCTCTGTCTGAGCCAGAGGGAAAGGCTTCTCATCGCTCTCAAGCCGGTCTGTTCCACCCTCTACCTATTCTGTCACAACCTGGTCCCACCTCGCCTTAGATTTCATCACAAGACTTCCAGTATCCTGTAGCAACTCAGTCATACTCAATGTGGTTGACCAGTTTTCTAAGATGGCTTACTTCATTCCCTCTCCAAACTATCTACATCCCTAGAGACTGTAAAACTTCTGGTCATCCCGTTTTCCGCTTTCATGGTATCTCTCAGGACCTGGAGGCGACTCTGCGCTGTGTGTGCCAATGACACCCTTCATCCTGGTCCTCCCACCTCCATTGGTAATATGCTGACAATTCCCTCACCTCCTCTGCAACAGGTATGTCTCTTTTTAAAGTCACCTACGGTCATCAGCTGCTGCTGAGTCGGAGATCGCCATCCCACCCATCCACCAGCACATCTGCCAAGCTCATCGGGAGTGGCGAGATACAAGAGCGGCTTTGTCCCGGACGGCTGGCAGGTCACCACAGGATACCATCACCTACCTATTAACCTGGACGAGAGGTATGGCTGTCGTCTCGGGACATACCATCGACTGGCTCCTCCAAAAAACTTACTCCCAAGTTCGTGGTGGATAAGGTCACCAGGATCATCAGCCCGCGGTCAAACTCCAGCTGCCTCTATCCATCAAGCAACATCCGGTGGTCCACGTCTTCAATCTCAAGGCGGTTTTCATCGGTTCGCTGTGCCCTTCGTCAATGCCCCCTTCTTGGTGCATGGTTGGTGGTCACTGCAGCACCACTGCGACGGCCATCTAAGACTCTGGAAAGCAGAGCAGGGGTGTTCAGTATCTGGTCGACTGGGAGGGCTACATATTATTGAAAATAGAGATGCAAAAGGGATTGCACGCCTTATTCTGCTTAACAGACACAATCCACATTGCACACGTTTAGTAGATCAGCTTTGCTTGTGCTATCAGGTTTGCAGGTGTTTTAGTAGCCTCACACCTTTAGTAAATCAAGCCCTTGGTGTCGATGATAGACAGTTTAGTGTGCTTGGACGTACACATGGCACTGTGTAATTTAAATGAAGGAGGGCAACCAGGCACGTGGGCAGATGGACCCCCGGTGGGGCTCGAGCACCTGCCCTTTTGCCCTGCATTAGAAAGTGCCCTTGCTGCCGGAGCTTAATATTTTAATTTGTTTCAGAATAAAAATAATGTTTAATAATATGTTTTGATGTCTGACTGGTATTTATTTGAGTTCTTGTGAAGATTCTTTGATAAACTGCTGGACATCACGCATAAGCCCCCGATGCCGTCCCCCACCCTCCCTCCTCCCCATGTAGTGCCGAGCTTACAGTGCGTCTCCTCTGACACGAAAACATTATGATGCTACTGGTTTGACGTTTCCTAAACAAAATAGAAAAACGACTCAAAGCATTGTCCAGCTGTTTACTTATGGAGCCGGAACACTGTCAATAAGATTTGGTATATCGAAAACAAATTAACATTGTAGAAAAAGCAGTATTGGCACCAAAACAAGTTTTGGCAACAAATAAATACTAACATTGAAAAAATACAATATTTTTGGTGGATGTTTTCGACGCCAATATTCATAATTTTGTACGCTTTTATTGTTTGTGTGTGTTTCAAAGGTTTTTCATGATCGCTTCTCTTTCATTCCTTTTTTTCGGTTTTGCTTCTTTTTTTTAAAGGTATGAAAATAATTGCAGTGTTTTAACGCGAGTGGCGGGTGCCTGTGGGCGGGGCTTATAACAAGTTTACCCAGAAACAGATTTACTGTCCTTGGGCATGCAAGTAAAACACCGTAGAAGAAGAAAGATGGACCGAGGGCATCTAACTTAAGTTTAACAATGCTTCAAAATATGAAATTATGAAGCAAAAGTAGTTTTTTTTACATTTACCATGAATTGATTACGTGGACCTCGACTTAAACAAGTTGAAAAACGTATTCGGGTGTTACCATTTAGTGGTCAATTGTACGGAATGTGTACTGAACTGTGCAATCTACTAATAAAAGTTTCAATCAATCAATCAATCAATCTTGAGTAGGCCTGTATGTGTTGCTGTCGGCAGATTGATCTCCTGCTCAGAGAGAAATCTTGTATTTGTAAACATGATACAGTGACCTACTTTATTATTCTTTGACTACTTCGTAAAGCACTCTGGTCAACTTCGTTACTTTCACAATTGGTTTTATATATGCAGTTGATTTCAGCACTAAGAGGTTTTTAGGATATATTTCTGTTATTTACAAAATATTGAATGTATAACTATTCATACATTATTTTCACAAAACAAATAAAATATAGTTTATTGAGAATTTATTGTGATTGTTTAATTTTTTATATAAAATGTAACAAGGCTGTCAAGCATCAGCTTTGCTCACTTGGTGATGTTCTGTAGTTGGATGTCTTCTCAGAAACACGCCTGATGTCCCACAAAGGCAGAGATCTTGTTTGTCTTTCTTCTTGAATTAAATACAGTAACATCACAAAGTGCTACTCAGATATTATTTTTAAAGATGTTTTAATGTGATTGTTAATAGAAATGTCTCCTCTAAAAGTCCAGCCTAATTTTTGAATACATTTTAAATAATCCCTCAGATGAACATTATAGAAATTGATGATGTTTTAAAAATATGTTGTAGCTTGTACTTTCAAATGTACATGTAAATACTATGTGTAATATAATTTGGGATATCTGAATGTGTCCCCTATATTGTACTAATTGCAATTAAGGCAGGAAATTAATCACAATAGCGGTAGTCTCAGCACATTGTTTATACAAGTCATACTTGACAATACAATGCAATACAATAAGACACACAATAAGACATGAGTCCACCTATTTAGGTGTAAACGTTGAAAGAAAAAGATAGATCAGATGTAAGGTTTTCCTTCCAAACGCTGAAAAAAGTTCCGTGCATGAAGTTGTCTCCACAGCCTGGATGTGAGGCTCCGTCCCGGGGAAACGAGGTAGAACCGCCGGAGGTTGCTCAACATTACGATAGTCTAAGTCTCGTATTTTAACACAAATTGGTTACTCATGTCACACCAAGCTTGACATGTCTGGTGTTAAATATTTTAAATGAACAAATACAGCTACATTTACATTTTAAAGTTGCTCTTTTCTCTCCGCATGGAAATGTAACAAAGTATTGTTTCATATGGAGTTTTGCAAAATATCACAGCTATTTCAAAACAAACATGGATAATTTAAAAATACATAATCAATTTTAGTACCGCGTATACTACATCCTCAAAGTATGGCTAGGTTAACACGAATATATCATATAACTTTTACACTTGATTTAGAGGCCATCGCTCCTTTTTTCTTCTTCTTCGGTGTTTTTACAGTCCAGTCAAACTGCTTCCGAGTGAACTTGTTATACCCCACCCACAGGCGCCTGCCCCTTGCGCTAAAACACCGCCATTATTTTCATACCGTAAAAAAAAGAAGCAAAACCGAAAAGAAAGAAACAAAATTGTAAAAAAGAGAAGCGATCATAAAAACCTTTAAAACACACAAAAACAATACAATTGTACAAAAATATGAATATTGGCATTGAAAACATCCACCAAAAATAATGTATTTGTTCAATGTTTGTATTTATTTGTTGTTTCGGTGCAAGTACAACTTTTTCTACTATGCCAATTATTTTTTTGTATATACCGTATATTATCAAATAAACACCCTTGGGCAAATAACCGCCCATGTCCTAATAGCCGCCCGGGGTCTGACCCCATTTTGTGAATTAACTGCCTCTTCCTAATAACCGCCTATGTCCAAATAGCCGCCCATGGGCTGTTATTTGCATAATGTAGATTAAAATGCTACTGGGGTTGCAATTTGCTAAAGTATTATTGTTTTGATGGTTTTATAGAGTACTTGGTACCATATTTTTATTTTTCCTGTATGCTGCTTTATTTAAAACTTGGAGTACTGTAGCCTTTATTTTATTTAAGTGGCAGTATTATTGTTCTGTTTTGATGGTGGGTTTTATACTTGAGTACTTGGTACCATAATTGTATTTTTCCCGGTAGGCTGCTTTATTTAAAAAGTTTATTTATTTTTAGTATTGGTATTCTATTTGACAATTGTTGCACTAGTGCCATGTTGAGGCCTTGTTGGTCTCTTGTTTTTTTGTTTGTATGTTTACAATAGCTTTTACATCTAAAGTTTTTTGTACGAAAAAAAAATACTGGACAGTAACCATCGTAACCAAATAATGGCCTGGTAATGGCTGGTGCAAAAATAAATAAAAGCCTTGTGCAAATAACCGCGTGCTTCTTTTAAACGCCTGTCTCCAAAATCGATTTTGTGAACTAAACACCCGGGCTACTATTTGGTAATATACGGTATATAAATCTTACTGGCAGTGTTTTGGCTCCGTATTTACTAACATTTGTCATGTTTATTGAAGGGAGGGCATACGTTTGTATTTCAATATATGGGATTTTTTTTCTACAAAATAGACAAGTTTGCTAGTTCTGTTTCATTTAAAATCATATTGAAATGGAGGTCTCAAGTTAAGGTGCGATAGTCTAGTGAGGTAAAGTAAAGAGAAACTGCACTTTTTTCGGAATTTTGCCTAACATTCACAGTCCTTATGTAAGACAATAACACATTTTCTTCCTTTTTATTATGCATTCCAACTCGTAACTAAACGTTTGCTAAAGTAAGCTAACAATGGAGTCAATTGGAGTCGCTCCTTTTTGACTGTAAAGCACTCTAAAAAACCTCCATCAACACTTTATATACATGTATGCTGTAAGTATACATGCAATGTAGTAGCAGGCACATTTTTTATAAAAGGTGCAGTAATATTTACATATTTTGGTAATTTTAAGCATATAGCGGTGTATTAATTTACATTACAACTTTCGCTTTTCCCTTTAACAACAGTAACAACAACAACAACAACAGCTAATACTCATGCAGACTTCATGGGAGTTAACAGAGATTACAAATGATGTTCCAGAACCTTATCTTTTTAGCCTGAGTATAAGAAGGATTATCTACAAGTTTTAGAAGCTGTGTGCTAAACAGATCCAGCTTTAGTTAAAACACTAAGCATCATGCAGCACCAGCGCTAAATGCTAAACAAGAAATACTAACATAATAAAACAATCACCTACTGTACGATGTCTACTCTCACTGGGATGCCGACTAATGGGATGTTCATACATTCCCGTTTGGATGAAGGGTTAATCATAATCCTCACAGACAAGCATTTTTTAGTGTCTTTCTATTATACAGTTGAGATGCATAATTTCAATCAATCAATCAATCAATGTTTATTTATATAGCCCTAAATCACAAGTGTCTCAAAGGGCTGCACAAGCCACAACGACATCCTCGGTACAAAGCCCACATACGGGCAAGGAAAAACTCACCCCAGTGGGACGTCGATGTGAATGACTATGAGAAACCTTGGAGAGGACCGCATATGTGGTTAACCCCCCCCCCCCCCTCTAGGGGAGACCGAAAGAAATGGATGTCGAGTGGGTCTGACATAATATTGTGAGAGTCCAGTCCATAGTGGATCCAACATAATAGTAAGAGTCCAGTCCATAGTGGGGCCAGCAGGACACCATCCCGAGCGGAGACGGGTCAGCAGCGCAGAGATGTTCCCAGCCGATGCACAGGCGAGCGGTCCACCCCGGGTCCCGACTCTGGACAGCCAGCACTTCATCCATGGCCACCGGACCTGTGCCCCCCCCCACAAGGAAAAGGGGAGCAGAGGAGAAAAGAAAAGAAACGGCAGATCAACTGGTCTAACAGGGGGGCTATTTAAAGGCTAGAGTATACAAATGAGTTTTAAGATGGGACTTAAATGCTTCTACTGAGGTAGCATCTCTAATTGTTACCGGGAGGGCATTCCATAGTACTGGAGCCCGAATAGAAAACGCTCTATAGCCCGCTGACTTTTTTTGGGCTCTGGGAATCACTAATAAGCCGGAGTTCTTTGAACGCAGATTTCTTGCCGGGACATATGGTACAATGCAATCGACAAGATAGGACAGAGCTAGACCGTGTAGTATTTTATACCTAGGTAGTAAAACCTTAAAGTCACATCTTAAGTGCACAGGAAGCCAGTGCAGGTGAGCCAGTATAGGCTTAATATGATCAAACTTTCTTGTTCTTGTCAAAAGTCTAGCTGCCGCATTTTGTACCAATTGTAGTCTTTTAATGCTATACATAGGGAGACCCGAAAATAATACGTTACAGTAGTCGAGACGAGACGTAACGAACGCATGAATATTGATCTCAGCGTCGCTAGTGGATAAAATAGAACGAATTTTTCCGATATTACGGCGATGAAAGAAGGCCGTTTTAGTAACACTCTTAATGTGTGACTTAAACGAGAGAGTTGGGTCGAAGATAATACCCAGATTCTTTACTGATTCGCCTTGTGTAATTGTTTGGTTGTCAAATGTTAAGGTGGTATTATTAAATAAATGTCGGTGTTTAGCAGGACCGATAATCAGCATTTCCGTTTTCTTGGCGTTGAGTTGCAAGAAGTTAGCGGACATCCATTGTTTAATTTCATTAAGACACGCCTCCAGCTGACTACAATCCGGCGTGTTGGTCAGCTTTAGGGGCATGTAGAGTTGGGTGTCATCAGCATAACAATGAAAGTTAACACCGTATTTGCGTATGATGTCGCCTAGCGGTAGCATGTAAATACTAAAGAGTGCAGGGCCAAGAACCAAACCCTGAGGAACTCCGCACGTTACCTTAACATAGTCCGAGGTCAGGTTATTTTATTTTTTAAATTTATTTTATTTTTTTAAATCTTATTATTTATCTGTGTGTGGCGTCGCGCGGGTCTCACTTCCTGTTGGGTGGGGTCCGTGCCCGTGTGGCCCGACCTTGCGCTGTGGGGTCTCTGTTGGTGACTTGATGTGGTGGCGGCGCAGCCCCCGTGTCTGGTCTGGATGTTGTGTCTCGGTTGTTTGGGCTGTGGTGTGTTTGTGCGGGTTTGGGTTGGGGTGGGGGGCCTTTTGGTGGGGTGGGGGGGGGGGGGTTGGTGTCTCTTGTTTGCGTGTTGGCGTTCGGGCTGACTGGCGGGCTGGCGCCGGCTGGTCTCCGTGGTCTTGGTGGCGTGTGGTTGCTGGTCGCAGTTTTTTTTTATCGCTTTGATTTGATTGGCTGGTGCTGGCTGTCTGGGGTTATTGCGGCTGCTGTTTCTGCTGCCATTTGTTTGTGGTGTGGGCGCCCGTGGCTGCTGGGTCTGGTGCAAGGGTGTGGCTGATGTTGTGACTGGTGGCAGCGCGCGCGCGTGATGGCTGTCGGGGCTGACGAACTGTGTATATGTATGTATATGTGTGTATGTATGTATGTATATATATGTGTATGTGTACATATGTGTATGTATATGTATATATGTGTATGTGTGGGTATGTATACATGTATGTGTGTATGTGTATGTATATATATGTGTATGTGTACATATGTGTATGTATATGTATATATGTGTATGTGTGGGTATGTATACATGTATGTGTGTATGTGTATGTATATATGTATGTATGTATGTATATTTCTGGGGGTACGCTCTGGGCCTGCCTGTCAGACGGGGGTCGACGCCTCAGGCTACTGCATCCGAACTGCGTGTCTGGGGCTCCTGGGTCCCGCTGTCCATCCCTTCCGGGTGCCCGTCTTGGTTGGGGCCTGTTGGGCCTAGTCCCTGCGTCTATTGTGGTAGCTTGGTGCTGCAAGGTATTCCAAGGTGCTGCGAGTCGGCCAGTTGCTGGGGTAGTGACCTTGTTTGTCAGCATGTCTGTGATCTTCTTTTAATTCTTTTTTTTAATTTTTTTATTTAATTTTTTATTTTTTTAAATATATTTTATTAATATCATTTTTTAATTTTTCCCCTCCCTCAGAGGGGGGGCTCGGCGGGGCGGTTGCTGGTTGTTCCATCTCCATCGTTGGGGTCCCTGCGGGTAGGGTGGGTGGTTCCCGTGGCCCCTGTGCCTGGGTGGTCCTGCGGCGGCCGATTTGGGTGGGGTGGCCGGGGGATGGCCTCGCCGCGCTCTCCGGGGGTGGGGGGGTGGGCTCGTGGGGGCCCGGTTGCCGGTGGGGCGGGGGCGGTCTTCCCGTCCGGTTGCGGGGAGACTCTGGGTCCCTCGGGTGGGGCGTCTCGCCTTTCTGCCCGTGTGGGGTGTGGTCTCTCGCTGGCTTGGGGTCTGGCTGTCCCCTGCTTTTCTCGTGCCCTGTCCTCTGCCGGGTGCGTCTGTCTGCGGCCTGCTGCTGGCCCTTGTGGGCGGTACGGTGGGCCGGACTCTGGGCTTCCTGTCGCTGGCCGGCTTGGCTGCATGGGGGCTGTGGTCCCTGGTTCCCTGGGCACCACGCCTACTGTTTGTGGGTTGGGCTCTCGGGGGTGATGGGGCCGTGCTCTGGCTCCCACGCACTCTGGGAGTCGAATGTATTGTACATGCAAATTCACATTACATCCACACGCACATTCAATATACAAACATACACATACACATACTGTACATCTACATTCACTGTACAAACACATATACACATTCTGTACATATACATTCATTGTACAAACACATATACACATTCTGTACATATACAAGTACATATGCATACTTACGCTCATGCACATAATCACGTTTCATCAAACATATATTAACGTTGTTGCCCTAGGGTAAACTGGGTGTAACACATGGCACACTGACAAAGCTTAACCTATTGTGACTATAACAATCTACAAGGTTAATGTAGGTTGCTTCTCTTTCTCCCCCTCCATTTTTCTGCATTCTTTCGTATCTCAAGTTATCATTACGTATATGTATTGTTACATTTAAACAACTGTATTGTTGATAATAAAGGTAAATTATTGGTATTGTTCATTATCAATAGCGCTATTTCTATTGGTATTTGTATTGATCCATTTGTAGTGTAATAATGCTCATTGTCATTTCTGTTTTATTTTTTATTTTTCGCTAACTGCTTATTTGCTATTACTTTTACCATCATATTTGTACATGTCATATTTGCTGATGTTGCTCTATTGTTGTTGTTGTTGTTGTTTGCTGTTGTTGTTTTTGTCTCTCTGTCTAATCCCCCTCTTGTCCCCACAATTTCCCCCTCTGTCTTCTTTTTTTTTCTCTTTCTATCCCCTCCTGCTCCGGCCCGGCTGCACTAAATGATAATATAAATACATTTAATATAGTCAAATACAAATAAGGCAACAAGAGAAGTATCCTACACTTCTCTTTTGTAAAGTAAATCTGAACAGCCGACATGGGCATCTACATCAACTATATGATTTGCCTGAGAAGCTGGACAGGACACAAAAAAAAAAAAAAAAAAAAAAAAAAAAAAAACATAGTCCGAGGTCACATTATTATGGGAGACGCATTGCATCCTGTCAGTAAGATAAGAGTTAAACCACGACAAAGCTAAGTCTGACATACCAATACGTGTTTTGATACGCTGTAATAAAATATTATGATCGACGGTATCGAAAGCAGCGCTAAGATCAAGAAGCAGCAACATAGATGACGCATCAGAATCCATCGTTAGCAGTAGATCATTAGTCATTTTTGCGAGGGCTGTCTCCGTAGAGTGATTTGCCCTGAAACCGTATTGAAAAAGTTCACAGAGATTGTTAGACACTAAGTGTTCATTTAGCTGCTGTGCGACAATTTTTTCGAGGATTTTCGAAATAAAGGGAAGGTGGGACACCGGTCGGTAGTTTACCATGAGGTCAAGATCAAGGTTAGGTCTTTTGAGCAGAGGATGAATAACCGCTTTCTTGAATGCTAGGGGAACAGTGCCAGCGGAAAGTGATACGTTTATAATATTTAGCACTGATGGACCTAATAATACAAAAAGCTCCTTGATAAGTTTCCCAGGAAGTGGGTCAAGTAAACATGTTGTTTGTTTTATCCCACTTACACGCCGTAATAGTTCCTCTAATATTATTTCATCAAAAAGAGAGAGACTATTTTGTATTGCAGTATCCGTCGTAGATACAGTTGTATCTGTGTTAATAGAACCCAGTTGTAGCTGGGATGCGTTGTCTTTAATCTCCTTTCTAATGAGTTCAATTTTCTTATTAAAGAAATTCATAAAGTCATCTGCCGAGTGGGTGGAGCTATTGGGAGGAGTCCCTTGTTGGGTTAGCGATGCTACTGTACTAAACAAAAATTTAGGGTCGTTTTTGTTGAGGCGGATGAGATTTGAGTAATATTTAGCTTTAGCTAAGGTAAGCATGCGTTTATACGATATTAAACTATCACTCCATGCTTGATGGAAAACCTCAAGCTTGGTTGCGCGCCATTTGCGTTCCAACTTTCTACATGATAATTTATGAGCTCTGGTTTCTTCTGTAAACCATGGGGTGCGCCTTTTAGGGGCCCTTTTTTGTTTTAGCGGTGCTATACTATCAATGGTTTTGCGCAGGGCATTGTCAAAGTTGTTAGTTAGGTTATCAATAGAGCCGACATAATTTGGGAATGGTGCCATTACCGAAGGCAGTAGGTCAGCAAGAGTCATCGTTGTGGCAGCATTAATGTTGCGGCTGCTATAGCAGTTATTATTATTATTGGTTTGTTGACAATGAGTCAGAACTTCGAATTTTACAAGGTAATGATCGGACATTACTTTAGTATACGGGAGTACCATAACTTTGGAGGTGGTGACACCCCTGACCAGCACTAGATCTATCGTATTACCGTTGCGATGCGTAGGTTCATTTATTATTTGTGTAAGACCACAGCTATCAATTATAGTCTGGAGCGCCACGCACTGAGGGTCCGATGGGGTATTCATATGGATATTAAAGACCCCCATTATGATTATATTGTCTGCGTGCGTCACTAGATCAGCAACGAACTCTGAGAATTCATTGATAAAGTCCGAGTAGGGCCCTGGGGGGCGGTAGATAACAGCCATATCGAGAGGCAGCGGTGCGACAGACCTCATAGTAAGCACCTCAAACGATTTGTATTTATTATTTAGGTTAGGGGTAAGGTTAAAGTTTTCATTGTATATTAGTGCGACCCCCCCCCCCACTCCTTTTAAGGAGACGGGCAATATGCGCATTCGTATAGTTAGGAGGAGATGCCTCATTTAGCGCAAAAAAATCGTCTGGTTTGAGCCAGGTTTCGCTAAGACCAATGACGTTAAGATTGTTGTCTCTAATGACCTCATTAACTAATAACGTTTTGGGAGACAATGATCTTATGTTTAAAAAGCCCATATTATAAGTATTGGGCTGTTTTGACGAGTTTTTGTTTAAATTATCCGCAGTAGCAATATTAATAATGTTGCGTTTATTATACGTAGTGCACTTTAAATAGTTTCGACCATATCTAGGAATTGATACGACGGGAATTTTCAGATTGTTTGCTTGATGCTGCGATCGACTGAACGCATCATGATTTGCCACCTCAGTAGAATGCATATCTACCCCGGACACATTCACAACAGAAAACACATTATGTGACTTGTGTGTTATTCTAAGAAAATTGCTATGCGTACAGGAATTATCCAGCCTGGCGCTGGCTAGTTCTAGCTTAACTGACTCCTCACCCGGACTAGCAGGCTCTGTAATTGCCTGTGACCGGGCTTGCTCTAGTGTAGTTAGTCAAATGTGACTTAAACAGTAGTCTCTGTTTTTAGGCAGGATGATGGCGCCTTCCTGGTTAGGGTGAAGGCCGTCTCTCATCAGCAAGCCTGGTTTGCCCCAGAAAGAGGGCCAATTATCAATAAACGTTAGTCCCTGTTGTCTACAGAAGCTAGCCAACCACTTGTTAAGCGAGACTAATCTGCTATATCTCTCATCATTGCCTCTCGCAGGCAGGGGGCCAGAGACAATTACTCGATGCCTGGACATCTTTCTAACAAGATCACAAGTCCTGGCTATGTTTCTCTTTGTAATCTCTGACTGTCTCATTCTAGTGTCATTGGAGCCAACGTGTACAACTATATTCGCATAACTAGTGGTGCGATTAGCCTGTCGTACGTGTTTACTAGGCCTGTTGCGAGTTAGCTCCCTAAGATTAGCCTCAATGTCAGGTGCTCTGGCCCCAGGGATACACTTAATTGTGGCTGGTTTGCTAAGCTTTATGTTTCGGGTGATGGAGTCCCCTATGACTAAGGTGTGGTGCCCGGTAGACTGGGGTGTAGGACTAGCTAAAGAGCTAAATCTATTATGCGTCTCAACCGGTACACCGTAGCTTGTAGGCCGCTTAGGACTACTACAGGCTGGGCTAGTTAGCTCGCTACAGCTAACGCTAGCAGATGTGTCCACAACATCTAAAGTTATGAGATTACTCTGCTCTAACTGGCGGACACGGCCCTCTAGCAGAGCCAGCCTCTCCGTGAGTAAGGTGCAAGACGCGCAGGAAGCCATAATCACGGTGTTTTCTGTCACCGAGTGAAGTTCCTGCTGTCTTCCGAGAAGTCCTGGTCACGGTGTGCAGGAGTAGATTCCTTCTGACCGGCGACCGGCGCCGCCTTTCTCCGCGCTAGCTTCGTTAGCTTAGCAGCTAGCTGCTAGCTAGCTGCGGGAGGGGTGGTGAGACAGAGATCGGGTGATTTGCAAGTTAAATAGTACTACTAAATATGTTGAGAAAGTAATAAAGAATGCTGCAGAACAATTAAAAGCACACAAATAGAACGATACTTAGCTTTTTCGAAACAGCGAGCAGTCAGCGAGCAGTCACGCACGGTGAACCGGCATTTATAATTTACTATTAACTTTTACTAACTCAGTGGCGATGCAGCTAAAGCTTGTTAGCTCTCGATAGCTCTCTGTGACCACGGCGCAGATAATAATAGTTTGTCTGCGTTAACGCTTATAATAACAATATTGCTAATGCTTGGTTAATATTCAGGTCACTACATGTAAATGGAGTATTGTTGGCGGTTTTTGGATGTTTTTTAGAGGGCTTTATGTGCAAAATACTGTACTCCCATTAGCAGTATTGTTAGCCACCTTGTACGTGCCATCAGTGATGGGCAAGCTACTCGGAAAATGTGGTAAGTTGAGCTACAAGTTACTCTCGATTAAATGTAAGTTAGCTACAGGGAGAGTGAATTGTCGTAAGCTACACTACAAGCTACATAGCAAAAGTAGCTTGCTACTCCAGTGAGTATTCTTCTGTGTTCTTCTATATATGAACTTTGTGTAAAATCTTTACCACAGATTGAACAAGAAAAAGGTTTTCCACCGGTGCCAGTTAGTCATGCATTAAGCTACATATCCCCATTCAACCACATTTATATCTTTGGGCCCAGATGTATCATATCAATGTTAATGTAATAGAGTGTACAAATAAGGGTCCGTTACTATTAACAATCTGTCATTTAGCTAGGGACACCCTTTAACTACCTCAAGGGGTCCCCGCACCCCACTCTGTATTTATTTTGGTTTGTTTTCTCTTAGGCCCTACAGTAAAAAAAAAACAGCATCTATCTATATCTTGACAAAAAATATATATATTGTGAGTTGTTTGGAAACAATTGATAATAGTTATGTGCTGTAAAATGCTTCATGAGCTCATTTCAACTTAATGTGTGTTCCTAAACTTGTGTGGACGTCTTAGATGAAGAGAGCAGTAATGATTTTGGTAATCAACCAAAAACTAAGGTTTGGGGCTTTGTTTTCTCTAAATGCATACATTTGTCTAAATATAACCAAGGATGTCAATTTGATCATTTGGATGTGCATTGGTTACTACTACCTTGGTTTTAGTTGCCTGCTTAGTGGCCTTGTGGTTAGAGTAAGCGCCCTAAGATCGGTAGGTTGTGAGTTCAAACCCCGTAGTTTTATAGTCAAAGTCTATAAACATGGGACCCATTACCTCCCTGCTTGGCACTCAGCATCAAGGGTTGGAATTGGGGGTTAAATCACCAAAATAATTCCCGAGCGTGGCCACCGCTGCTGCTCTCTGCTCCCCTCAATGACAATGACATAACAACTGCACTGCAAACTTAGTTGACTCGTTTAACACCTAAAAAGCAGGTGGTGAAAAAATACTTGCCTGCTGTGAGATCTTACATGATGTTGGTGAAGTAAAACCTTTTGTGCTAGTAATGAAACATTCCTTTTTTCACATCTTTCTTTACACCAATTACATATAGTACAAATAAGAGGACCGATGAATACCAGAATTGATAAGGAATATCGATATTCGTAGTGGTATCGATAAAATCCTAACGATATACAGTACTCATACTTGCTAACCTTGAGACCCCAAAATTCAGGAGATGGGGGGGTTCCGGGGGCAGGGTTAAGGGGGAGGAGTATATTTATAGCTAGAATTCACTGAAATTCAAGTATTTCTTATATATATATATATATATATATATATATATATATATATATATATATATATATATATATATATATATATATATATCCATCCATTTTCTACTGCTATATATATATATATATATATATATATATATATATATATATATATATATATATATATATATATATATAAATACTTGAATTTCAGTGTTCATTTATTTACACATATACACACATAGTAATAATAATACCTGGGATTTATATAGCGCTTTTCTAAGTACCCAAAGTCATCATTCATTCACACCTGGTGGTGGTAAGCTACTTTCATAGCCACAGCTGCCCTAGGCAGGGGTAGACTGACGGAAGCGTGGCTGCAATTTGCGCCAACGGCCCCTCTGACCACCACCTATCGTTCATCATTCAATTCACCAGTGTGAGTGGCACCGGGGGCAAAGGGTCCCGCCCAAGGACACAACGGCAGCAATTTTTGGATGGTAAGACGCGGGGAGCGAACCTGCAACCCTCAGGTTTCTGGCACGGTTGCTCTACCCACTACGCCATGCCGCCCTCACTACTCATTGTTGTATTTGAAAGTGCAATGCTTTGCAGCCAGTAGCACAGCCTTTGAAGGAGCATAGGTATGGGCAGTGTAATATTCTGGGTTGGAGTCAATAACCAGGCGAGGTGATGAAGTTACGTCTCTTTACTTCATACTTCAGAACCGACTCCCACACATGCCGTCAGGGTGCGCAATACAACGTAAATCGTTGGCCAAACAAAAAGTAACCACAGAACACTTTATACAACATTCACCAGGAGATGGCAACAAACAACTTAGATCACTCTATTACAGGCAGCATCTGTGAAATGTAATTTGCAGGAAAGGAGTGAGTTTAGGGTTGAATTGTTCATCCTCGTTCTATTCTCTGTCACTCGTCGTCGCCATGACTGTGTCTTCTTCGTTCTTCTGCTTCGTCTCCTTCCTGTTGTGTGTGCAGTTGTGCACTCGCCAAAAGCCGTAGATATTATAACGTGACTGGGCCGGCACGTTGTTTATATGAAGGAAAAGTGGACGTGACGACAGGCTGTCCTCACTCAGGTCCGCACGGACCTGGAGGGGGCGTGCCTTAAGTCCGGCTGGAAATCGGGAGAAATTCGGTAGAATGGTTGTCCCGGGAGATTTTCGGGAGAGGCACTGAAATTCGGGCGTCTCCCGGAAAATTCGGGAGGGTTGGCAAGTATGACAGTACTTCCCTACTTATAAGGGTTGTTGACTCATCAATGAATAAGTTATTTCTACTTCATGACATTATTGTCTTCCCTATAATGCAATAATGACATAAAGACTGGGACGACGACAACAACGATTTCAACAAGCAGTTAAGAATAGTGGAAAATTCATAATGACATAAGCTACAGCATACCAGGATATTATTTGATGCAATCATCAGCTTCCCTCTGTGAGGTGCAATTAGGACATGAGTATTTCCAAAGTGATTGCCGTGAGCGACAAATAACTGCCTCAAATGCTAGTGGTTTTGCAAATGACAAACAAAAAAATCCATATACTATACAGTATACTAGTTTTGGTCTTTGACCACGATCTGAAAAGAAAATGGAAAATACGAATAGTAAACAGTAAACCCATGTGGCTGTTGCTTCCACAGAGAAGCATTTCATGTCAAAGGCTCCAGAGGTTTTAATAACAGATACCAGTTTTTGTTCAACTTTCATTTTAGCCATTGACACCTTATAACGCAGGTGATGACCTCCTGAAAACGGGAGGAGAATAATAGATTTGTGTTAGGCAGGGGTCAACAACTTTGAGTGATGTGTAATATGTGTCATTCTATGATGAGTGAGGACACACTGGCTCTAAAACCTTCCCTAAAATATATTTTTTCATCAAACATATATTAACATTATTCCCCTAGGGGAAACTGGGTAAAGCACGTTACCATAACAATCTACAAGGTTGATACAGATTCTTTTGTCATTCAAGTTCTCATTACATATATGTATTGTTGCATTTGAAATAATTGTATTGTTGATAATAGAAGTAGTTATTATTATTATTATTATTCATTATCTATAGTACTATTTCTATTGGTATTTGTATTGCTCCATTTGTAGTGTAATGTTCATTGTCATTTCTGTGTTATTAAAATATACTTCACCAACTGTTTCTCTGCTATCACTTTCCGTATCATATTTGTACATATCGTTTTTTGCTGATGTTGTTGTTGTTGTTGTTGTCTGTCTGTCTTATCCCCCTCTTGTCCGTGCAATTTCCCCCTTTGTCTTCCATTTACCCCCTTCTTTCTATCCCCCCCTGCTTCTGTGTGGCTGCGCCAAACATGAATACAAATCCATTTAATAAAGTCAAACACAAATAAGGCAAAAAGAGAAGTATCTCTTTCTGTTGTAAAGTAAATCTGTACAGCAAATATAGGCATCTACATCAACCATATGGTTTGCCTGAGAGGCTGGACAGGACAAAAATAAATAAATTAAATTAAATTACATATCTTTTTGACAATTTTATAATTTTATAATGGTCTCCAGGTCTCCTGTGACCCTTCACACATCAAATCCTGCATTCCTACTGGTTTTGATCAACATCAATTTGCTTACAAAGCCAACAGATCTACGGACTAGTGTTGTCCCGATACCAATATTTTGTACTGGTACCACAACTATTTCGATACTTTTCGGTACTTTTCTAAATAAAGGGGACCACAAAAAATTGCATTATTGGCTTCATTTTAACAAAAAATCTTACATTACATTAAACTTATGTTTCTTATTGCAAGTTTGTCCTTAAATAAAATAGTGAACATACAAGACAACTGGTCTTTTATTAGTAAGTAAACAAACAAAGGCTCCTCATTTAGCTGCTTGGACTGGTACTTTTCTGGTACTTTTCAGAGGTGGTATACTACCGAATATGATTCATTAGTATCGCGGTACTATACTAATACCGGTATACCGTACAACCCTACTACGGACAATACTATCTAACTCGCACTGCACACTGCCCTCGGCCACCTTGAACAACCCAACACCTACGTCAGAATGTTATTTGTTGACCTTAGCTCCGCATTTAACTTCATCCGGCCCAGCAAACTGATCAGTAAACTCCACATGCTGCAGCTCGGATCCCCATTCTGCATGTGGATTCAGGACTTCTTCTCCAACAGACCCCAGCAGGTCAGGCTGGGAGACAGCACCTCCTACATCATCATCCTTAACACAGGTGTACCCCAGGGCTGTGTCCTTGGCCCAATCCTCTACACCCTGTACACCCATGACTGCACACCCACCCACAGCTCCAACACCTTCTTCAAATGTGCAGACGACACCACCATTGTAGGACTGATCTCCAACAACAAAGAGGTGACCTACAGAGAAGAAGTCCAAACATTCTCTGGGTGGTGTAAAAACAACATCCTAAATCTGAACACTAATAAAACCAAAAAATAAAATAAAATAAATATATATTGTTGAACTGTCAATAGCACTTACAATAAATACATTTGAAAATGTACAGTTTATATATGTGATTGGTGTCGGTATTGGTATTGGTCGATCTCACTCATGGATGATCGGTATCGAAGTTGTCAGCATAGATCTCTGATTGGAATGTCCCTAAACTATTCATATGAGGTTTTACCACAAAAAATGCAAATGTTCAGATGATGACTTTGAAAATCTCTTAATACAAATGTGTTTTACACCTGCAGTGTATATTTTCTTCTGTTAAATAAAAACTATGCAATTTCATCCATCCATCCATCCATTTTCTACCGCTTATTCCCTTTGGGGTCGCGGGGGGCGCTGGAGCCTATCTCAGTTACAATCGGGTGGAAGGCGGGGTACACCCTGGACAAGTCGCCACCTCATCGCAAGGTTTTCTGCAATTTCATTATGTCACATTTCGGCCATTCCTCACATTTGACTGTGTTGTGCAGCATTTAGGTAAAAACAGAACTGTGTGGCAGTTTATACACAAAGTGAGCATGGACCGTGGTGGTAATTGTTATTAACCCCATCACCAGAGCAGTCAATCATGTTAGAAGTACAATTTTGCTTTTGGCATTTTCAAAGCAGGTAGTGCAGAAGATCCTCATTTTCTTTTTTTTTTAGGTTAAATCATCCACTTCAGAATAATTAGTTGACCTCAAAACATGCGACATGCTGGGCTTTTTCAACCATTTACACTTGTTTTTTTTTCAACTAAAAGCCATTAAATGTAAGAAGCTGCAGCAGATATCCAAACCTATTCTAATCCTATGGTTTTAAAGATGAAAAGCAGTTAAGGACAAAGGGATTGTTACTCTATTTTGCCCTTGAATGGGTTAAGAGGGCGATGGCGTATTGTGTGTGTGTGTGTAGTGTAAGTGGTTGTGTGTGTTGGAGAGCAGGCGAGAGTGACAAGGAGATAATCTCCTTTATATTTTTGATCCCTAAATGTGGTGTTTGTGTCCCCTTATTCCAGCTACTTAGCGTGTGCAGCGGGTAAGTGATGCCATGCACTTAGGCTGTGAAAAGCAGGTCAATATGACCACTGAGAGGAAACCACATGTGCCTCACATGGATAGCCTTGGGATTATTTCTCACAAAATGTCTTAATTCCTCTGTTCACTAATGATCCAGAGAAAATGCCCTCTAATCTCCATTCCATTAATTAAAAAGAGCATGAGCCCGTGGAAAACCTCGCCATCTGCTGCGGTTTCATTGCTGCAGACAGATTGTGTTTTCAGTTTTCAGGCCAGGGTAACTGGGTTTTTTGGAGCAAATGGGTCGAGCATGCGTGGAGTTGACAATAAACAGATAAAACTGTTCTGTTTAGGTGATAATGCTCTTAAATGTTCTATTCAGTCCCTTACATACCACAACATTGCTGACTGCAACACGGTACATGATCTGTATTAACTGTTTTAGCATAAATATTGGAAATGCTAATGTTCACTTTTAATTACCGTATTTTCCGCACTATAAGCCGCCCCGGGTTATTAGCCGCACCTTCAATGAATGGCATATTTCAAAACTTTGTCCACCTATAAGCCGCCCCGGACTATAAGCCGCGCCTACGCTGCGCTAAAGGGAATGTCAAAAAAACAGTCAGATAGGTCAGTCAAACTTTAATAATATATTAAAAACCAGCGTTCTAACAACTCTGTCCCAAAATGTACGCAAATGTGCAATCACAAACATAGTAAAATTCAAAATAGTGCAGAGCAATAGCAACATAATGTTGCTCGAACGTTAATGTCACAACACACAAAATAAACATAGCGCTCACTTTCTGAAGTTATTCTTCATTCGTAAATCCTTCGAATTCTTCGTCTTCGGTGTCCGAATTGAAAAGTTGGGCAAATGTGGGATCCAAAATGGCCGGTTCCGTCTCGTCGAAGTCATCGGAGTCAGTGTCACTGTTGTCCAGCAGTTCTGTGAATCCTGCCTTCCGGAAAACTCGGACCACAGTTGTGACCGAAATATCTGCCCAGGCATTTACGATCCACTGGCAGATGTTGGCGTATGTCGTCCGGCGCTGTCTGCCTGTCTTAGTGAAGGTGTGTTCGCCTCCGGTCATCCATTGTTCCCACGCCGTTCGCAGTCGTGATTTGAATGCCCTGTTGACACCAATATCCAGCGGCTGGAGGTCTTTTGTCAATCCACCCGGAATGACGGCGAGTATTGAATTAAGCGCGTAAGCGTGTCTCTTAATGTGATGTTATGAGCTAGCAAATATAACAACTACACTACCCAGCATGCAACGATAGTGACGAGCATGCGCGGTAGCCTTGAGAAGCGTTGTTGTATGCTGGGAGTTAGAATGTGGTTATGAGCACGCTGTGAGTAAACGTTGAGAACTCAGTTAACACGCCTCGTCTTCATTATTTATAATTAGACAGACAACACACTTAATAGGAGCCATTTTGGGGTCTTTACATAAACACACAAATGGAAATGAAACGTCACATATCCCAGCATGCACCGCGCGCTTCTTCTACGGGGTAAAAAGATGGCGGCTGTTTACCGTAGTTGCGAGACCTAAACTTTATGAAAATGAATCTTAATATTTATCCATATATAAAGCGCACCGGGTTAAAAGGCGCACTGTCAGCTTTTGAGAACATTTGTGGTTTTTAGGTGCGGCTAATAGTGCGGAAAATACGGTAGCATCATCTGAGAAAATATTCCCCCTCTCATGTAGCTTAAAGGTGGCAACCCAAATGCAAACACCTCTCAACACAATGCAGTGCACTACTGCTAAGTAGAGTACAGTACCGTATTTTCCGCACTATAAGGCGCACCTAAAAACCACAAATTTTCTCAAAAGCTGACAGTGCGCCTTATAACCCGGTGTGCTTTATATATGGATAAATATTAAGATTCATTTTCATAAAGTTTCGGTCTCGCAACTTCGGTAAACAGCCGCCATCTTTTTTCCCGGTAGAACAGGAAGCGCTTCTTCTTCTACGCAAGCAACCGCCAAGGTAAGCACCCGCCCCCATAGAACAGGAAGCGCTTCTTCTTCTACTGTAAGCAACCACCCGCCCGCGTAGAAGAAGAAAAAGGGCGCGGATATTACCGTACGTTTCATTTCCTTTGTGTGTTTACATCTGTAAAGACCACAAAATGGCTCCTACTAAGCGACAGGTATCCGGTTCATGAAAAGACGCAATCTCTCCATCCGCACACGGATTACTATTTCACAGCAACTGATATTCCTGTGAACCGCACTGTGGATACAACAGGAGCACGTACGGTGAATATTCGCACCACAGGGAATGAGAAGTCATCCTTCACTGTGGTTCTAGCTTGCCATGCTAATGGCCAGAAACTTCCACCCATGGTGATATTCAAAAGGAAGACCTTGCCAAAAGAGACCTTTCCAGCCGGCGTCATTATAAAAGCTAACTCGAAGGGATGGATGAAGAAAAGATGAGCGAGTGGTTAAGGTAAGTTTAAGTTTACGCGAAGAGGCCGGGTGGCTTTTTTCACGCAGCTCTGTCCATGTTGATATACGTATGTTTGTGATTGCACATTTGCGTACATTTTGGGAGTGAACAGAGTTGTTAGAACGCTGGTTTTTAATATATTATTAAAGTTTGACTGACCTATCTGACTGTTTTTTTGACATTCCTTTAGCGCAGTTAGATGCGGCTTACAACACGGGGCGGCTTATAGGTGGACAAAGTTTTGAAATATGCCGTTCATTGAAGGCGCGGCTTATAACCCAGGGCGCCTTATGGTGCGGAAAATACGGTACATATTTTACATGTTAGTTGCTGATCTAGTGATGCATGCAGATAACAGAGCTGTTATGAGGGATTTTATTATCTATATGCATACTTGCCAACCTTGAGACCTGGTTAAGAGGGGAGGTGTATTTTTACAGCTAAAATTCACCAAGTCAAGTATTTCATATATATATATATATATATATATATATATATATATATATATATATATATATATATATATATATATATATATATAATAAATACTTGACTTTCAGTGAATTCTAGCTATATATATATATACATTTATTTTATTTTATATATATATATATATATATATATATATATATATATATATATATATATATATATATATATATATATATATATATATATATATATATATATATGAATAAGATAAATACTTGAATTTCAGTGTTCATTTATTTACACATATACACACACATAACACTCATCTACTCATTGTTGAGTTAAGGTTGAATTGTCCATTCTTGTTCTATTCTCTGTCACTATTTTTCCAACCATGCTGAACACCCTCTCTGATGATGCATTGCTGTGTGGCACGCACAAAAGTGCTTTCATCAAATGCACTAGAGTCTGGAATCTTCCATCTCTCCCTAGCATGGCCCAAAACCGGTCAATCTTTGCTTCCCGAGGAAGATCTTCACTGCCAAGCACTTGGTAGTCCACTACTTCTTCCCGGAGGCTATCCAGGTCCAATCGCAGCTGCGGCTTGGAACTTACAAGCGTATTTCTTCATCTTACTCGTCGTTGGCGTCGCCACGGCTGTATCTTCCTCGTTCTTCTGCTTCGTCTCCTTGTTGTGTGCGCAGTTGTGCACTGCACTCTCTAAAAGCCGTAGATGTTATTGTCACATATGCATGTACATTAGATGACAGTATTGCCCTGTTTAAGAGTGTCAAAACATTACTGTTTACGGCAGACAAACTGCTTTACGGTAGACAAAAACGTGACTGCTGTTGTTGTGTGTTGTTACCGCGCTGGGAGGACGTTAATGAAACTGCCTACCAATAAAGGGGGCGTGGCCTCCAGCTCCGCCTGAATTTCGGGAGATTTTCGGGAGAAAATTTGTCCCGGGAGGTTTTCGGGAGAGGCGCTGAATTCCTGGAGTCTCCCGGAAAATCCGTGAGGGTTGGCAAGTATGTCTATATGGTATCAGACTCTCTATGTGTGGTGCTCCAGACTATAATTGATAGTTGTGGTCTTACACAAATAATACATGAACCCACACATTGCAACAGTAATATGATAGATCTCGTCCTTGTCTGGTGTGTCACCACCTCTGAGGTTTTGGTACTCCTGTACACTAAAGTAATAGCTGATCGCTACCTCATAAAATTCAAAGTTCTGACTCATTGTCAACAAGCTCCAAATAACCAATGCTTTAGCAGCCGCAACAGTAATGCTGCCACAACTACGACTCTCACTGGCCTACTGCCCTCGGTAATGACACATCCTCAAATTATGTGGACTCTTATCGATAATCTCACCAAGAACTTTAACGATGCTCTGCGCAACGGCATTGATAGTCAAGCACTATAGCTAAAGCTAAAAAAGGCCCCTAAAAGGCGTACCCCCTGGTTTACAGAAGAAACCAAAGCTCTTAAACTATCATTTAGAAAGCTGGAACGCAAAAGGCATGCGACTAAACTTGAGGTTGTCCATCAAGCATGTAGTGATAGTTTAATAACTTATGATCACTGTGGAGGGAGAGTGTGATCAGCGCGCCTGCAGGAGCAAAGGTCACCGCCTCTGTCCATGGTGCTGAAGACAGAGCACCATCAGACGGGGGCGTGGCAGTGCTGACGGCGAGACACAGCTGGCAGGGGATTAGATTTCCCAGGTGGTACGAGTTGTCTAATCACCTGTTGTCTTTAACAGTAGCGGGCGGGAACAGCAGGAGGAGGAAGATTGGTGAGACTGAAAAGTCTGGAGAAAACTTTGCATAAAAACACATGATCATTAAAAAGCTTGTTAACCCTGCATTCTGGACTCATGTGCCGTGTCTGACAGTGGGACTGCAAGAAAGCAACTTCCACAATCACGTTCTTACCTTAGCTAAAACTAATTACTACTGCAATCTCGTCCGCCTCAAAAAACGATCCTGAATAATTGTTTAATACAGTAGCATTGCTCACCCAACAAGGGTCTTCTACCAGTAGCTCCACCCACTCAGCTGATGACTTTATGAAATTCTTTGCTAAGAAAATTTAGCTCATGAAAAAGGAGATTAAACATAACATGTCCCAGCTCCAACTTGGTTCCATTAGCACAGATAAGAATGTATATACGACGGATAATACTCTCCAAAGTAATTGTTCTCTTTTTGAAGGAATACCATTAGAGGAACTCTCGCAACTCGTAAATGGGACAAAACAAACATCATGTTTACTTGACCCTCTTCCTGGGAAACTTATCAAGGAGCTGTGTGTAATATTAGGACCATCAGTGCTAAATATTATAAACGTATCACTTTCCTCTGGTATTGTTCCCCAAGCATTCAAAACAGCAGGTGATAATCCTCTGCTCAAAAGACCGAACCTCCATTCTTTCTTCCTACCAATCAGCCAGTGTCCCACCTTCCTTTTATTTTATAATCCTCAAAAAATTGTTGCACAGCAGCTACAAACCCCGTTTCCATGTGAGTTGGGAAATGGTGTTAGATGTAAATATAAACTGAATACAATGATTTGCAAATCCATTTCAACCCATATTCAATTGAATGTACTACAAAGACAAGATATTTGATGTTCAAACTCATAAACTCTATTGGTTTTTTTTGCAAATAATAATTAACTTAGAATTTCATGGCTGCAACACGTGCCAAAGTAGTTGGGAAAGGGCATGTTCACCACTGTGTTAAATCACCTTTTCTTTTAACAACACTCAATAAACGATTGGGAACTGAGGAAACTAATTGTTGAAGCTTTGAATGTGGAATTAATTCCCATTCTTGTTTTATGTAGAGCTTCAGTTGTTCAACAGTCCGGGGTCTCCGCTGTCGTATTTTACGCTTCATAATGCGCCACACATTTTCGATGGGAGACAGGTCTGGACTGCAGGCGGGCCAGGAAAGTACCCGCACTCTTTTTTTATGAAGCCACGCTGTTGGAACACGTGCTGAATGTGGCTTGGCATTGTCTTGCTGAAATAAGCAGGGCCGTCCATGAAAAAGACGGCGCTTAGATAGCAGCATATGTTGTTCCAAAACCTGTATTTAACTTTCAGCATTAATGGTGTCTTCACAGATGTGTAAGTTACCCATGCCTTGGGCACTAATGCACCCCATACCATCACAGATGCTGGCTTTTGAACTTTGCGTCAATAACAGTCTGGATGGTTCGCTTTGGTCCGGATGACACGATGTCGAATGTTTCCAAAAACAATTTGAAATGTGGACTCGTCACACCACAGAACACTTTTCCACTTTGCATCAGTCCATCTTAGATGATCTCGGGCCCAGAGAAGCCGGCGGCGTTTCAGGATGTTGTTGATAAATGGCTTTCGCTTTGCATAGTAGAGCTTTAACTTGCACTTACAGATGTAGCGACAAACTGTATTTAGTGACAGTGGTTTTCTGAAGTGTTCCTGAACCCATGTGGTGATATCCTTTAGAGATTGATGTCAGTTTTTGATACAGTGCCATCTGAGGGATCGAAGGTCACGGTCATTCAATGTTGGTTTCCGGCCATGCCGCTTACGTGGAGTTATTTCTCCAGATTCTCTGAACCTTTTGATGATATTATGGACCGTAGATGTTGAAATCCCTACATTTCTTGCAATTGCACTTTGAGAAACGTTGTTCTCAAACTGTTTGACTATTTGCTCACGCAGTTGTGGACAAAGGGGTGTTCCTCGCCCCATCTTTTCTTGTGAAAGACTGAGCATTTTTTGGGAAGCTGTTTTTATACCCAATCATGGCACCCACCTGTTCCCAATTAGCCTGTACACCTGTGGGATGTTCCAAATAAGTGTTTGATGAGCATTCCTCAATTGTATCAGTATTTATTGCCACCTTTCCCAACTTCTTTGTCACGTGTTGCTGGCATCAAATTCTAAAGTTAATGATTATTTGCAAAAAAAAAAAGTCACTTTGAACATCAAATATGTTCTCTTTATAGCATAGTCAACTGAATGTGGGTTGAAAGTGGTTTGCAAATCATTGCATTCCGTTTATATTTAGATCTAACACAATTTCCCAACTCATATGGAAACGGGTTTTGTATAATAATCCAGCGCTAATTGTCAGATGACGCTGGGAATAAAACGCTCCTGATTAGTAATCACCCACAGGTGAGCCTCATAAGTGTTAAGGCACAGGTGTGGCGAGCTGCACTCAAGCCACAGGTAAAGTCACTGAGAATAAAGGTAGACAGGAAGTGGAACAGAAAATAAGAGAGGTGGAAAGGAACTTGTGACAAATCTGTCACATTCACGTCTTATGTTTCCTTAGTTTATGTTTATTTCCTGTCAGCGCTCTTATTTTTGTTCCATTTCCTGCATGTCTCCCTGAGCGCTCGTTTCCCTCACCTGTCCCTGATTGGCAGCCTGGCACACCTGGTTGCAGTTGCCAATCAGGCTGCTATTTATGTCTGCCTCGCCTGTTCATCAGAGCTCGAGGATTGTTTCTTTGTGATTATGTTACGGACTTTTTACTGCATGCTGTGTGCGTGACTGCTCCTCTCTTATGTTAAATATAATTAAAAGACTCTTAGCTGCACGTCGTCCTCATGTTTCCTACATCTTGGGGTCACAACTACCGCAGCCATGTGAGTCCCTAACAGAATTAACCACAAAACACAGGAACATAAAAAAAAAATCTGTAGCGATCATGAGAAAAATCTGACTAATTTGCTAAACTGTCTGAGCAAAACAGCCCTATCTCAGTTTTTGTTACAAGTGACAAAGTATGTTTGTGTAGTAACTATCCATATTACCTCCATTAGTAGATTATTCATTTGCTGCAGTTTGTCTGTTCGATAGTTAGTGACTAGGGTTGTACGGTATACCGGTACTAATAAAGTGCTGCGATACTAATCAATTGAAATCAGAACTATACTACCTTTGAAAAATACCGGTACCATTCTTTCATCCGAATGCCGGTGCAGCGGTGACGGCAGAACCGAGGCGCATGATGTTGAGTGTGTCAAAACGCACACACAAAGTGAATACAAGTAATAACATCTTGGAGAGGAAGAATGGCAAAAAACTTCAATTCTATAGGTTAATAAAGAGGGTGTGCAATATGGAGGTATTTGGGCTTCAAAACAAACAATAAAGGTGCCGCTTTAAACAGGGAGGGGCCGCGCAGCAAGTGTTGTTTAAAACACTCCCGCTAAATGTGATGATTAGTATTACCACTTTTGCTTCAAACGTAGGTAAACATTTAAATAATAAGCATTCAGATCTGCACAAGAAGTTATAAAGAGTGACAACTAATAATGTAGTTGTTGCACCTGACAAGCTGTTCGGCTCTGGTGCAGACCGTAGTCAAGGAGCACAGGGGAGACGTTCCCTTCCAGGGCGGATGTTTTCGTCGGCTGTAGCACACTTTACTTTGTGTCTGCTAAGCTCCCCTTTTGGGTCAGAATTTGAGGCCGCCGAGCCGTGACAATCTGGTTGCTTTATTATTAGTTTTACAGGACACATCCGGACCCGTTCATCCTTCTACTGCGCAGTGCACGCGCTCCCACTCTCTCTCTCTTTACCGCCTACTCACTCACTAACGTCACTCAGACAACACGTTGCCATTCTCGCAAACACACACACGCTACTCTCATAAGTTAACCAGCTCTCCTGTTGTGCACATAAAGATATGTAGTCGTGTACACAGCAGCTTGGCTTGATGCTAAATATTAGCGGAGTTAAGACCGCCCATCAAACGTCAACTAATGCAAGTGAAATGACTGAATTTTGTAACTAATTCCTACAATTTCTGTTTTATCTTTAACAAATGTGTGTTTTACCTGCTACATTTCTTATCTGTGTACATTTATCAGTAGTTTTGTTTATAGTACTTACTAATACTTGTATTTTTCTTAAAGCACAGACCAAGAATAGCAACCATAAATTATGAATAATTTAATATAATGTCAAAGTTTTTTTATTATATTCTAATCTAATTCTTGATTATGGCAGATTATATGTAATATGGAAAATTGTAAATTGTTTTTTGAGTGCAACAAGAATAGCCCAATGTGTTTATTGCCTTTACATTTATATTTTAACCTTCTAAAAGTGTTCTTTGAGTGTAATAGGAAACATATGTTTATTGTAGTGTAAGATTGTCTGTTAAAATAAAGCCAATATTGACATTTTTCATAGTTCCCTTTATTTGGAAAAGTATCAAACTATCGATATACATTTTGGTACTGGTACCGGTACCAAATGATTGGTATCGGGACAACCCTATTACTGACATAACTCATAAAGTTGTAAGGGATTTCAATAAATACAAAATAGGATGTTTGTATTTTACAATACCTTACGTTTATGCTTCTTTGTGTGTACAAGCGGTGCCGCACAGACAAAGATAGTGGAGACAGACAAGACTGTTCATTTTGTATATTTCATTCCTCTATATAGACAGCTCAAAAAGGTATGGTGATTACATTTTGGAGCTGATCCACATCACCGTCTGGATTCAGGACTTTTTTACTATACTATTTGGAGGTAGTGCCTGGTCTGCGCTGTCTGAGTGCCTTTCCAATTAACAGAGATTACCCGACCCTGATAATGGGATCGGGCCGATATTTCCCTGTTTTAACTAATTGTATTGTTTGCATCGAGAAATCGCTAAAAAAAAAAATCTCAACAAAGTACATTGTACAGTAAGCAGCAACAATTTAAAAATAGAACATAACGATTTATGAGAGAAAAATATATGTTAATACTATACTTAATAATAACAGATTTGTTTTAAATGTATATTTATATATATATATATATATATATATATATATATATATTAGAGATGCGCGGATAGGCAATTATTTAATCCGCAACCGCATCAGAAAGTCGTCAACCATCCGCCATCCACCCGATGTAACATTTGATCAGAACCGCACCCGCCCGCACCCGCCCGTTGTTATATATCTAATATAGACGATGCAAGGCATTAGTGAGGTTATAAAGCTTTTGCCTGTTAAAGAAAGGAGACTGATCCAATGCAGCACAGACATTCGCGTGCCAGGCTGTCACGACCCAGACACACACCAGTGCGCAATCATATGGGAGCCGCGCTGAGCGCAACTCCAAGCGCGTCTCGCTGCCGGCGACGGCCGGGTATGTGACCGACGCTCCAGCGCCATCCATTTTCAGGGCTAGTTGATTCGGCAGGTGGGTTGTTACACACTCCTTAGCGGGTTCCGACTTCCCTGGCCACCGTCCTGCTTTCTATATCAACCAGGGTGAGCTCCACCCCTTTCGTGAGCGCACTGCGCGCGGAGTGACCCCTGTTACGCGCCCCCGGCAACAGGGGTGGCGGGCAGGTAAGCTGCGCGGGCGGAGCGCGCGGAGTGACCCCTGTTACGAGCCCCCGGCCACGGGGGTGGCGGGCAGGTAAGCTGCTTACCTGCTGCGCGTGACGCCGGCCGCGGCGAAGGCGGACGAGGCGGGGTGTTGGTGCGGTGGGCGCGGTGGTGACCCTGGACGTGCGTCGGGCCCTTCTCGCGGATCGCCTCAGCTACGGCTCCCGGTGGGGCCCTCTCGGGGGAAGGGGCCTCGTTCCCGGACCCCGGCGAGGCGTCGGGGGCCTTCTCCGCTCCGTAAAAGTGTCCATCTCTTTTTTTTTTTTCTTCTGTTGTGGCATATGCAGCAGGTGCCTGCTCGTTTTTCGTATGTGGGTAACAACATTTAACTATGTATATATATTTCCGAATTGGTTTAACTGCCACCCGCCTGAATCTATTTAAAATCTAATTTTTTTAAATTTCATCCGCCCAATCCGCGGATAATCCGCGGACTCCGCGGTTGTGCCCGCAAACCGCGCATCTCTAATATATATATATATACGATCATGCTTTGTCAGAGATGTTATATAATGTTGTTCTGTGATATTTGCACCTAAAGAAATGCTAGTCAGTTGAGGAATATGGGGGTCGGGAGGATTTTTCTGGCTGGCTGAAATATTGTGTGGAACATGTTCTGGTCAAGTCCTGTATTATACAATGATTAGTCGGATCAATGTTACATTGTATTAATTAATAGAGAAGGTTAAATCATTTAATGAAGACCATTAACTTTTACAACATGTAATATACATAATATGAGAAGCATAGGTGGAAATATCATATATCACAGTCCCCCGTCCCCCGGAAAAGTTATCTGTCTCTGGTACACTTATTAATGATGAAAAATTATACCTATCTGTGATTAGTCTTGATTCATTTTGAGTTAACTATAACAAAATGTGATTAATCGCGATTAAACATTTGTATTGTTTGACAGCCCTAGTTGTTACACAATGCAGAAGTTGCATCAATTTCAGGAGTATGCGTGTGATGTCAGAACCCGACTCCAATTTGAGAGCAAGCTGCATTGAATGCGTTGTTTATCCACAGTGTGAAGACGCTTTGAAGATATTAATCCTCACCACAATGACGACAAATAAATTACATTTCTTGCATGTTTTATTATCACTGGAGGACTAAAGAAGGATTGGCTAAGCATGCTACACACACACCCAGCAGGGATGAGTAAGCTTACCGCTAATGTTTCAAAGTAAAGTAGGGATGATTGATCCAGATGTCTATTGCATACTTGCCAACCTTGAGACCTCCGATTTCGGGAGGTGGAGGGGGGGGCGTGATCGGGGGTGGGGGCGTGGTTGGGGGCGTGGTTAAGAGGGGAGGAGTATATTTACAGCTAGAATTCACCAAGTCAAGTATTTCATATATATATATATATATATATATTTGACTTTCAGTGAATTCTAGCTATAAATATATATATATATATATATATATATATATATATATATATATATATATATATATATATATAAATAAGAGAAACACTTGAATTTCAGTGTTCATTTATTTACACATATACACACACACATAACACTCATCTACTCATTGTTGAGTTAAGGGTTGAATTGTCCATCCTTGTTCTATTCTCTGTCACTATTTTCTAACCATGCTGAACACACTCTCTGATGATGCATTCTGCTTCGTCTCCTTGTTGTGTGCGCAGCTGTGCACTGCACTCTCTAAAAGCCCTAGATGTTAATGTCACATATGCATGTACAGTAGATGGCAGTATTGCCCTGTTTAAGAGTGTCACAACATTGCTGTTTACGGCAGACGAACTGCTTTACGGTAGACGAAAACGTGACTGCTGTTGTTGTGTGTTGTTGCCGCGCTGGGAGGACGTTAATGAAACTGCCTAACAATAAACCCACATAAAAAACCAAGAACTCGCCCCCGATCATTCTACAGTTATAACGTCATTGGGCAGGCACGCTGTTTATATTGTGGGAAAGCGGACGTGAAAACAGGCTGTCGACACGTCACTCAGGTCCGCCTGAATTTCGGGAGATTTTCGAGACAAAATTTGTCCCGGGAGGTTTTCGGGAGAAGCGCTGAATTTCGGGAGTCTCCTGGAAAATCCGGGGGGTTGGCAAGTATGGTCTATTGATTCCTACTATAGTATCAATATATAAATGCTATTAAAGTGATTAGCGCAATATTTTTATTTTTTTGTTCTTATAATCGCAAAATATTTGTTTAGTTGTTTATGTTATTGTTTACAAACCCAGGGAGTAAGTCTACATTTGATAATATATTGTGTTTACATTTTACATTTTCAATTCTATAATCTATTGTCAAAGTTTAATATTGGGACTTGAAATCGGATTGATAAATCCATGAAATAGGATAAATGATATCACACAATGAAATGCACCACAAACAAAAACAGAAGTCTCAGTGCGAAATATTCACAATGTATGTACATCATATTTAATTTTGTTTTGAAACAGGATGAATTAAATGTTATAAACACTCACCTCTCAAAGCTATGGAGAGTCAAAATGGACACAATTAAATACATGAATAAATACATCTCTAAATAATTATTTGAATGTGTTACTAATTACTTTGATCTTGGTCTGAAAATGCAGAAACAACTCTGAGAAAATCCTCTATTTTAACTGCTACATGCTCTGTGTCAGCAGGTCTTGCTTCCTTCCACATGTACTCTGCAAGGTGTAAAATACAGTATCGACCACCACGAGGACATCTCTGTGGTCCTCATGACTTCCAAAGTTCCATGCAGTCTTCAGAGTTCAAACCAAAGCAATTTTTGGATTAGATTTGTGTAATCCCTGTCCACTGAATTTGATGGGTGAATGTGACAGATAAAACAAATTCATGAAACACTGACACGTGAAATAATGAAAGAAATCATTAATCATGAAATAATTCAATAAATCATGAAATAATTAAATGAATCATGAGTTAAGTAATAAAATAGTGAAATAAATTCATTAAGTCACATAATAATGAAACAATGAAATCAATAATTAGTACTTACAAAAGTACAGTTCATTCACTAACCATGTTACATAAAAGGTCAGTTAGAATAATACATAATGTAAGGTTTTGAGAACATACAAACACTATTTATTGAATCCAAATACTGAAACTCGATGATTTGGTGCATCTGCAAACAGCTAAAATTATGCACAAAGCAAACTATAACTTGCTACCCAAAAGTGTAGAACAATTATTCTCAAAAAAAGAGGAAAAATATAATCTAAGAGGAAAAATTTCAAAACATTTGTATGCACAGTCAGCACTTAAAACCGTTATCTTATCCGTATGTGGAATTAAATTATGGAATGGATTGAGCAAAAAAGTCAATGTATTAATAGCATCCAATTTAAGAGGCTGTTCAAACTACAAGTGTTTACAAAGTACAATATAGAATAATTCTGATAAACATATAGAATTTTTTTTTAAATCAAATATTATTCATCTAATTATGTGATTTATAAATAACTTAACAATTAAGGTAACTCATTAATGTAATGTGTTACAAGATGATAGCAGGGGCAGCACGGTGGTACAGGGGTTAGTGCATCTGCCTCACAATACGAAGGTCCTCATGGGTTTGATCCTGCGCTCGGGATCTTTGTGTGGAGTTTGCATGTCCTCCCCGTGACTGCGTGGGTTCCCTCCGGGTACTCCGGCTTCCTCCCACCTCCAAAGACATGCACCTGGGGATAGGTTGATTGGCAACACTAAATTGGCCCTAGTGTGCGAATGTGAGTGTGAATGTTGTCTGTCTATCTGTGTTGGCCCCGGGATGAAGTGGCGACTTGTCCAGGGTGTATCCCGCCTTCCGCCTGAATGCAGCTGAGATAGGCTCCAGCACCCCCCACGACCCCGAAAGGGATAAGCGGTAGAAAATGGATGGATGGAAGATGATAAAAGGAAGTGAACAATAGTGTTAGTAATTGCTATGAATTGGAAAGGGGTGGGATTAAATAAGACTTGCTTCTTCCTACTCCTTTTTGAACATGTCATAAAGAGCAATGAGAATATGTAGTGTAGATTATATGATGCATAATATTGTATCTGTACACATGTTCGAAATAAACTTAAACCATAACCATAAAGAATTCCATTTTTATTTTTTATTTTTTATTTATTTGACAGGGACAGTACAATGAAACATTGCCACCCATAGGTAACCGATCAAAGTACATAAGACTTCCAGCCACAGGCTTGTTCCTGGCTAGGCTTTTAAAGAAAAGTTGAGAAAAGTGACAAACACATACAAAAAGATTAAGACAAATACAAAATAAAAATATACATTAAAAATAATTGGCCCCATTTGTTCATACTACATCCAGTTCTAGTGCTCACACTTCTGCCTCTTTTTCAGTTTTGTGGAGAAAAGTTTAATGTTTGACTGTGACTTTAACTCCAGTGGCAAAGACTTCCACAAATGTGAGGTCTTCACTGAGAACACAGACTGACCAAGAGTCGTCTGGCACCTTTTCACTCTACATCTTCCACCGACTGCAGCTGGAGTCTGCACACCATCACTAATGTATCTTCGTATTTCTTTACACATCACAACAGGGGCTAATCCAATAAGACACTTAAAAATAGCTTTCGAAAGTGAGAAATGTATAAAATGATCAAAACTCATGTTATATTTTTGGGTAATATGGCAGTGATGATGCTTCATTGGTTTTTGGTCAAATGTCTTTAGTGTTTGTTTATATAACGACAAAAGAGGCAACAATGATTGAATAATTTAAGAAATACTAAAATAATTACATGTACTTTAACATTAATTAAATTAATGACACATTGAAAAAGACATTGATGCATTTAATTAAAATTGTATTTAACTATTGGCACATTTAAGTAATTATTCATTCTTTATTTGTCCCATTTGTTCCTCCATTAAAAGCAGCTGTGCACCGTTGCCTGCATAGAGTACCACAGTATAGCCAGTCTGCAGCCAAAAAATTAAAATAAAACTACTGTTTATTGTTACTTTTGTTTTGCTTTTGCTTAAGCCAGGGGTGTCAAACGTGCGTGAACAGCTTTTATCCAGCCCGCGGGATGAGTTTGCTAAGTATAAAAATGAGCCGAAATTTTTGAATGAAAGAAACTCCCTTGGGAGGTGTTTAGGGCATGTCCGACCGGTAGGAGGCCAAGGGGAAGACCCAAGACACGTTGGGAAGACTATGTCTCCCGGCTGACCTGGGAACGCCTCGAGATCCCCCGGGAGGAGCTGGACGAAGTGGCTGGGGGGAGGGAAGTCTGGGCTTCCCTGCTTAGGCTGCTGCCCCCGTGACCCGACCTCGGATAAGCGGAAGAAGCTGGATGGATGGAAAGAAACTGCTGTTCTAAATGTGTCCACTAGATGTCGCAGTCGGAATTCTTTGTATCTTTGGAGATGATGCTACATATGTACAAAATAAACCACATGATGTTAGTACATCAGTCGAGTAAAAAGAGCAAACTACATAAATAACATCCTGTAATTTGATTTTGATATGATTTTTTGGTAACACTTTAGTATGGGGAACACATATTCACCATTAATTAGTTGCTTATTAACATGCAAATTAGTAACATATTGGCTCTTAATTAGTCAATATTAAGTACTTATTAATACCTTATTCTGCATGGCCTTATTATACAATCAACTAAGAGTCTTGCCTCAATAACCTCAGAATTATTGCTTATTAGTAACCCTAACCCTAATATGTCCCCTTAGTGTCCAAATAACTCTAAATTAAGTCTTTGTTACTTTAATAAGCAACTAATCAATGGTGAATATGTTCCCCATACTAAAGTGTTAGCTTTTTTTTTTTATCTTGATAGATTGAACATTGTCACATCATTTATTCAGGAAGTATAAATAACGACAAATAAAGATAGAATACTATTAACCGCAACATGTAAGTGTAAAACAGTGTTTTTCAACCTTTTTTGAGCCAAGGCACATTTTTTGCGTTGAAAAAATCCAGAGGTACACCACCAGCAGAAATCATTAAAAAACAAAACTCAGTTGACAGTAAAAAGTCGTTGTCGCAATTGTTGGATATGACTTTAAACCATAACCAAGCATGCATCACTATAGCTCTTGTCTCAAAGTAGGTGTACTGTCACCACCTGTCACATCACACCCTGACTTATTTGGAGTTGTTTGCTGTTTTCCTGTGTGTAGTGTTTTAGTTCTTGTCTTGCGCTCCTATTTTGGTGGCTTGTTCTCTTTTTTTGGTATTTTCCTGTAGCAGTTTCATGTCTTCCTTTGAGCGATATTTCCCACCTCTACTTTGTTTTAGCAATCAAGAATATTTAAGTTTGTGGGGACATTGTTGATTGTCATGTCATGTTCGAATGTACATTGTGGACGCCGTCTTTGCTCCACAGTAAGTCTTTGCTGCCGTCCAGCATTCTGTTTTTGTTTATTTTGTAGCCAGTTCAGTGTTAGTTTCGTTCTGCATAGCCTTCCCTAAGCTTCAATGCCTTTTCTTAGGGGCACTCACCTTTTGTTTGTTTTTGGTTTAAGCGTTAGACACATTTTTACCTGCACTCTGCCTCCCGCTGTTTCCGACATCTACAAAGCAATTAGCTACCTGCTGCCATCTACTGATATGGAAGAGTATTTTACGGTTACTCTGCCGAGCTCTAGACAGCACCGACACTCAACAACAACACATCATTTGCAGACTATAATTACTGGTTTGCAAAAAATATTTTTAACCCACATAGGTGAAATTAAATAATCTCCCACGGCACACCAGACTGTATAGTGTGCCGCGGCACAGTGGTTGAAAAACACTGGTGCAAAAGACAACATTATGATTTGTATATTTTCAGAATGCGCTTGTTCTATTTTCAAACAAACAAAACAGTCTGAAGTTGTCTTTGTTTTTATGTTATCGTGCCGTGATTTCACCACTCGGGAGTAGATTTTTCCCCATGTGGCCCCCGATCTAAAATGAGTGTGACACCCCTCCTTTAAGCCATGATTTTTAATATGCACGTTTAAAACGCACTTAAAGACTGTGGCTTTGGCATGAAGTGGATCGGGCGCAGTAAAGATTATCCAAGCAGATGTCCGACTGAAACAGTCGGGCCAATGACACACGCACAAACGTGCACGCGAGTGTGCGCGCACACACACACACACACACACACACACACACACTGTGACAGCACACTTGCGCAAACCCCCTCCCTTGCTCCTTTCTCCCAGGCAGACAGGAGCTGCCTCAGTCCCACCAATGTCAAGTTTGTTATTGTTTGCCCCCCTCACTGCATTGTGCGCCATTCATCAAGTTTGGACAGGAGTCGGAAGACCGCGTCTTCCAAATGGACAACGAGCGCGTTAAGAGACGAACGTCGCGCGTAAAATGCACCCTGGTTTATGTTTTTGTCCTCATTGTTTGCTTTATGGACCGGGCCGGCGCACAGATCCGCTACTCCCTCCCAGAAGAGCTGGAACATGGCGCCTTTGTGGGGAACATAGCCGAGGACTTGGGTTTGGATTTGGATAAACTGTCGGCGCGCAGATTCCGCATCGTGTCCGGCACCAGGAGGCAGTACGTGGAGGTCAATTTGGAAAATGGAGTGTTGTTCGTCAACGAGAGGATCGATCGCGAGGAACTATGCGAGCAGAGTTCGGGCTGTTCGTTCCACTTGCAGGTGGTCATCGAGAACCCCTTGGAGCTGTACAGAGTGGAGGTGGACATCGTGGACGTGAACGACAACTCTCCGAGCTTCCCGTGGACCGAGTTTAATTTGGACGTTTCGGAATCGGCTGCGCCGGGGTCCCGCTTCCCGCTGGAAAGCGCGCAGGATTTGGACGTGGGTTCCAATGCGCTGCGCACCTATTTGCTGAGCGTTAATGAGCATTTCACTCTGGACATCCAGACGCGAAGTGACGGCAGCAAATTTGCCGAACTGGTCCTGCAGAGTCCTTTGGACCGGGAGCAGCAGAGCGCGCACCAGATGGTCCTGACAGCCGTGGACGGAGGCTCCCCGGAGAAGTCCGGCACGGCGCAGATCGACGTCACCGTCTTGGACGCGAACGACAACGCGCCCGTGTTCGACCAGTCCTTCTACCGGGTGAGACTGGCCGAAAACGCCCCCAAGGGCGCAGTCGTCATCAAACTGAACGCGTCCGACGTGGACGAGGGCACCAACGCCGACATCACCTACTCCTTCAGCGGACACGCGCCCGTCAAAGTGCGCCAGCTTTTCAGCGTGGACGCGCGCACGGGGGACATCAAAGTGAAGGGAGTGATTGATTATGAAAAAGCCAGGATGCATGAAATCTACATCCAGGCCAAGGACAAAGGTCCTTCCGCTGTCGCGGTGCACTGCAAGGTGCTGGTGAACGTCTTGGATCGGAACGACAACCTGCCAGAGGTCATTCTGACGTCGGTGTCTACACCTGTGCACGAGGACGCGCCCCCCGGCACCGTCATCGCCGTCATCAGCGTCACGGACAAGGACTCCGGGGAAAACGGTAACGTGGATTGTGAAATCCCAAATCTGGTCCCGTTCCAGCTGCACTCCTCTTTTAAAAACTACTACACGCTGGTGACCAGTGATTTTCTGGACAGGGAGACAGTGACAGAGTACAACATCACACTCACTGCCAGAGACATGGGCTTTCCGCCTTTATTTACTAGAAAAAACATTCTGGTGCAGGTGTCAGACGTGAATGATAACACACCGTTATTCAAGCAGCCTTCCTACACCGTCTATTTAACTGAGAACAATGCACCGGGGGCGTCTATTTGCTCAGTCATAGCCCAGGACCCAGATTTCGGCCAAAATGCATACCTGTCTTATTCCATACTAGACGACGACATTCAAGGAATGCCTGTCTCCACATATGTCTCCATCAATTCCGACAACGGGAACATCTACGCGCTCAGATCGTTCGACCACGAACAGCTAAAAAACTTTCAAATCACAGTCCGAGCTCAAGATGCGGGATTCCCGCCTTTAAACAGCAACGTTTCGGTGACTATATTCATTTTGGATCAAAACGACAATGCACCTGTCATCGTGTCGCCCCGCCCTCAAAATGGCACACCTCCGCTCGAGGCGGTGCCGAGGTCCGCGGACGCCGGCTACTTGATCAGCAGAATAAGCGCAGTGGATGCAGACGGAGGTCAGAACTCGCGACTTATGTACCAATTACTCCAAGCGACCGACCCCAGCTTGTTCAGCGTGGCGTTGTACACGGGGGAAATCAGGACAATACGGCAGTTGGTAGAGAAAGACCCCACAAGGCACAGATTGGTCATACTGGTGAAGGACAATGGCCAACCGCCGCTCTCGGCCACAGTTTCCATCATCCTGTCAGTGGTTGACAGCCTGCCAGAATCCCAGCCCGATTCCAGCGACCTGTCACCGAGCCCCCATCACAGCTCCAACTTTAGCCTCTACTTAATCGTGTCTCTGGGCGCCATCTCCTTCACGTTCCTCGTGGCTATCATCGCCCTCGTTACAGTGAGAAGGCTGAAGGACAGAGCGTCCAACATAGATTCCGACTTCCCCTCCGCCGAGGCGTGCTGCTGCTGCTGCACTCGCTCGGCGTCGGCCAGCAGCGCAGACATCTTCAAAAAGACAAATTTGAACCTCAGGATGAGCGCCGACGCCCCCGGCTGCACGGAGACGAACGGCGGCGGAGCGCTGCAGCAAGCGTACTGCTATAAAATGTGTCTGACGCCAGAGTCGTCCAAAAGTGACTTTATGTTCCTCAAGCCCTGCAGCCCGGTGTTGACGGTGCGGCAAAATAACGCCAAGAGCACGGACTATCTGGCTTCTGGCTGGAGTGCGCTGGACCGGAATGAGCTGACCAACAATAGATCGTCAACCCCGAAAGAGGTAAATTCAAATATGGCTTCAATGACAATTCACAAAAACACTCACATCATAAAATTTAATACAAGAACACTGTTTTTTTCACTCGACAATAGCTGACAGATAGCTTATTTTTCACTGTGTCAGAGACAGTCAGACACTGGAGCCTATCCCAGTTAGAGTTTGGGTGACTAGTCAATCGCAGGTTGCCAAAATCAGAACACTACCAATGAGTATTTTTTTATCAGTGCTGTTTTTAATCAGATTAACTATACTTTTGAATTGTGATTATTCATGGTTAATAACAGTCAGTGAGTTGCCTAAATAACGTGAATTAACTAAAAAATAAAATACCCCTGTTCTTTGATGCAAATGCAATTTTATTGTCAGAATGTCATAAACAGACACTTTTAAAAATGAGAGCATTAGCAGGCAAAATAAATGTGGTGATTAATATGCTTTGATATTTCATTATGCTTTAGTTATTCGGTGAATAATCACTCGTTAAATTTGACAGCCATTAATGCAAATTGGCCCAACTAGTGTGGCTAAATCCGATGATCACATTATGAGAAATGCTATCAGTAGCCACACAAGAGGGATACATTATTGTTATCTCATGAGAAGCTGGTGTGGAATCGTTTCCCACGCACTGCACACTATATCGTTTTCTTGTGGTTGGTTGAGTAGTACTTATTCAATACCACTATAAAATAAAACAAAAACTGAACCCATGTACTTTTAAATTCACTACTTTATTGAAAACGGTTTCAAGATGTCAAGTATTTAGGATCACTTTGCAACAACATCTTTTGGCACATAATTTGAATTTAAAGAGGTAACTATACATTCAAAAAAAGAACAGCATTGTTCAATAACCTACCAGTATATCAAAACAAACAATATTATGCTTATAGCTATGCTTATAAATAACAATAGTCAACTCTTTTACAATCAAATCAAATCAAGCTTTATTTTTTTAAACACTTTTCATACACAGGCAAGTGGCAACACAAAGTGCTTTACAGAAAAAAAGGAATGAAGAGAAGAAAACACACACATGCATACACACGCACACGCACACACACACACACACGCACACACAGCACTATTGCAAAAAAATAAACATGGCATGGCATTGAGGATTGCAAAAAAAAAAACGCCATCTTTGAGGCGTCCACAATGGAGAATAACTAAAATCAACACCATCCAAAATATAGTATGAAACATTTTTTAAAATAAAGATAAAAATAAAATATAAATACAATAACACATTTCTAAAAAGAACAGTAGTGACACGGAGCCTTTAAGTTCGTAAAAGAAACAATATTTTTGGTTATTATTATTTCAATATATGGTGGTAGTATGACGTAATCTACATTTTAATAAAATAGGCTGTTAAAAAGGCTAAAACATTTTTAGAGACACATGTTTGTGTTTATTTGTTATTGGTATCAACATGCTAAGCTTGTTGTCATTATGTAATACCTTTTTGCTTTTTCTTGTTTTTTCATAAAAAAAATAAAAATAAAAATATTTTAAAAAAAGTGGCGTTCCACAAATGGCCCCCAGGCCACATTTTGAATAGCGGTGGTTTACGTATCTCACCACAATGGAAAATTTTTTTGCCAATAGTGTCTCTCAACCCTGTCTTCTTGGCACTCGTAGAATTCATGATGGTTTGATAGAAACCTTGTGGAGGTTTTCTGCACATGTAAAGCACACTACCTGCTGGGCTTGTGGTGGCGGAGCTCACCTCTCACTCGCATGACACATACTTTGCCTTTCATGACCACTTGTGTTTAATTAGCAACGAGTTTCACTTTGCTTACCTCGATTAAGTGGCAGCACAGATCCCTGCTGCTACGTTTTTCTCTGGCGTGGCAGGTGTGTATTAGGTGTTCTGAAGCGGACTTACGATGCATACGGACACAGTCCCATCATCATTTGTACATGAGTAAGGGAGAAATGTAAGCACCAAATTTATATTTGTTGCAGGCTGACACAAAACACATTTAAGTGGAAACACTGTCTCACGATATCGATACTAATGATACTGAAAAAGCAGGTATTAATTTGTGAGATCATTTTTGTGTGTTGGTATCAACTTGGTGTCAAAGTACACTTTTGACAACCCTCTTACTATTATGTTAAAAGTAGATCATTCTGCTATTGAGTACAATAACTTACGACTGTGGTGTTACCCTCAGACTTGCTTGCACTTCATTAAGTAAGGAAAATAACCAAAGCAGTTACTTTTTAGTCCACAAATTAGCATAATACATATGCTAGGTTTAACAATGATGTGCGAAACAATATAAACTTAAGCAGGAGTAAAAGCAATTGTTTGAGTTAGATCTTTTTTTATCGCTGTAACATGCCCTGGTGCTTCTTCCATGTGTGTAAAGGTCATCAGTGGGATATATCAAAACTGACAACTGTGCACTGCTAAATTTGCAACCACTTTCATTATTCAGGCCATTAGTCATTCTGTGCACTCAAAATAATGTGATGCATCACACTGAGTCAATTTGTACCTCATTACCTCATCATTATCTCATTAGGGCGTCTTTTTTCTGGCTCCTCCAGGCATATTGAGCAACTTGCAGGGCTGTGAAAAGTATATTTACCAAGGCGCTTCTGTCATGGATCCCAATCTACTTGTGATTCACACTCTTGCGCAATTTGATAATGCTTTCCACCTGAAATAATTCGTAATTAGTTTTGTTACGTTTGTTTTTGTGTCACCTAAGTCACAAACTGCGGATGCATATGCAAACGTGCAATGTATTTACCTGTACAGTAATCACCTTATTGCTCTTTTATTCTGCACTACCATGAGCGAATGCAACGGAATTTCGTTCTTATCTGTACTGTAAAGTTCAAATTTGAATGCCATTAAAAAGGAAGTCTAAGTCTAAACCAGTGGTTCTTAACCTTGTTGGAGGTACCGAACCCCACCGGTTTCATATGCACATTCACCGAACCCTTCTTCAGTGAAAAATAAAATGTCATATGTTTTTTTACTGGTGCACAAAATGAACCGTGCATGAACATCACCTTGTTCAAAGAACAAAACCAACACAGTGCATGAACTCACAACAAATTACACACCTTATATTACCATGAATGGATTAACGTGGACCCCAACTTAAACAAGTTGAAAAACTTATTCGGATGCTATCATTTAGTGGTCAATTGTATGGAATATGTACTGTACTGTGTAAACTGTACTGTTTCATATAATGTATTATATTCCTTTGCAATCTGCTTGTAAAAGTTTCAATCCATCAATCAAAAAACCTGCAAATCAGATGGAAAATTAGAGGGAACATTGTTTGGGGGTATCCATAATACGCTGATAGGGAGAAGTTTTTATTTACACGATAAGTCGGATGTGTCTTTACCTCCGTGGCAAGGCTCCGCCGAACCCCTGAGGCCGACTCACCGAACCCCTAGGGTTCGATCGAACCCAGGTTAAGAACCACTGGTCTAAACCAGTGGTTCTCAAATGGGGGTACGCGTACCCCTGAGGGTACTTGAAGGCATGCCAAGGGGTACGTGAGATTTTTTTTAAATATTCTAAAAATAGCAACAATTCAAAAATCATTTATAAATATATTTATTGAATAATACTTCAACAAAATATGAATGTAAGTTCATAAACTGAACATCAAATTAAGTAGGCTATTCCATTCTTTACAATGCATCAATGCAATATTCAGTGTTGACAGCTAGATTTTTTGTGGACATGTTCCATAAATATTGATGTTAAAGATTTATTTTTTTGTGAGGAAATGTTTAGAATTAAGTACAAGAATCCAGATGGATCTCTATTACAATCCCCAAAGAGGGCACTTTAAGTTGATGATTACTTCTATGTGTAGAAATCTTTATTTATAATTGAATCACTTGTTTATTTTTCAACAAGTTTTTAGTTATTTTTATATCTTTTTTTCCAAATAGTTAAAAAAAGACCACTACAAATGAGCAATATTTTGCACATTTATACAATTTAATAAATCAGAAACTGATGACATAGTGCTGAATTTTACTTCTTTATCTCTTTTTTTTCAACCAAAAATGCTTTGCTCTGATTAGGGGGTACTTGAATTAAAAAAATGTTCACGAGGGTACATCACTGAAAAAAGGTTGAGAACCACTGGTCTAAACTATTCATGCAATGTAGGTTCAACTAGACTAATAAACAATAACTGCAATATGCAATTTTGAGAGAAATTGCGTGGGAATGCTGAAGAGACAAAGCTGAGCTGAAATTGTAATAGATTGTATCAATGTACAAATTATGCGACTCTCAGGTGCGTATCAGCAACGTTAGCAAAAAATTATAACATGTTAATATTAATGTCTTAACAGTAAAAGGGGAACTGCACTTTTTTTTGTAAATTTTGCCTATCGTTCACAATCCTTATGAGAGACAAGAACACATGTTTTTTTTTTTTTTTTGCATCCTGATATGTAATAATCGGCTTGTTACAGGTGCTAGCAATGCTGCAATGGGAGCAATCCATTCTGCCTCTAAATCACTTTAAAATGCATCCAAAAAACGCCAACAATACTTAATTTACGCTCCGAAGCCTGTATGATAACCAAGCTGTATAGGAACATTGTTATTGTAAAAGCAAACATTGAGGAACTCTTTTTCTAGCGTAGTAACACACCACTTTGCTCACAGAGACACTCCCACTGCTTCTGCGTCAGCAGCTGAGCAGCTTTTGAGTTTGTAATGCGCAACACAATGCGATAGAACACCAATCTGTACTTACTGAAAAACATGAACAATCATATTACGGAATCTGTATGTAAAAATTAGCCCGCATTTCATGTTTTGTTTGTTAACAGCTTGCTCCACAGCATATGTATTTGTACTAGCATGCATGATGTGCTGCATGTATTATGAACAATAGTATAGGGACTTACTCAATGGACAGTTGTCCATTTGGTCCAGCTGGCCCGGGACGTTTTCAGTTCATTTTCATAGGTGGAAAAAACATGTCTACCACTGCAGGGTTTGTTAGCGCCAACAGTTTGTCTTTTGTTGTGATGCAGTTTTATTGAGCAGTGTCCTCCTCACCAGATACAAAAATACTTTCTACATTGTTTGCCACTCAGTGCAGCAGAAGCACTCCTTTTCTGTTGGCATAACTTGGCTTCAAGCGCCACATTTTGACAGCCTTGGAATGCTGGTGCTGACGCTGTTGCTTAGCTTCTATGACTAAGTACAAACCCCATTTCCATATGAGTTGGGAAATTGTGTTAGATGTAAATATAAACGGAATACAATGATTTGCAAATCATTTTCAACCCATATTCAGTTGAATATGCTACAAAGACAACATGTTTGATGTTCAAACTGATAAACATTTTTTTTTTGCAAATAATCCTTAACTTTGAATTTCATGCCAGCAACACGTGACAAAGAAGTTGGGAAAGGTGGCAAAAAATACTGATAAAGTTGATCAAACACTTATTTGGAACATCCCACAGGTGAACAGGCAAATTGGGAACAGGTGGGTGCCATGATTGGGTATAAAAGTAGATTCCATGAAATGCTAAGTCATTCACAAACAAGGATGGGACGAGGGTCACTACTTTGTCAACAAATGCGTGAGCAAATTGTTGAACAGTTTAAGAAAAACCTTTCTCAACCAGCTATTGCAAGGAATTTAGAGATTTCACCATCTACGGTCCGTAATATCATCAAAGGGTTCAGAGAATCTGAAGAAATCACTGCACGTAAGCAGCTAAGCCCGTGACCTTCGATCCCTAAGGCTGTACTGCATCAACAAGCGACATCAGTGTGTAAAGGATATCACCACATGGGCTCAGGGACACTTCAGAAACCCACTGTCAGTAACTATAGTTGGTTGCTACATCTGTAAGTGCAAGTTAAAACTCTCTTATGCAAGGTGAAAACCGTTTATCAACAACACCCAGAAACGCCATCGGCTTCGCTGGGCCTGAGCTCATCTAAGATGGACTGATACAAAGTGGAAAAGTGTTCTGTGGTGTGACGAGTCCACATTTCCAATTGTTTTTGGAAACTGTGGACGTCGTGTCCTCCGGACCAAAGAGGAAAAGAACCATCCGGATTGTTATAGGCGCAAAGTTGAAAAGGCAGCATGTGTGATGGTATGGGGGTGTAATAGTGGCCAAGACATGGGTAACTTACTCATCTGTGAAGGCGCCATTAATGCTGAAAGGTACATACAGGTTTTGGAGCAACATATGTTGCCATCCAAGCAACGTTACCATGGACGCCCCTGTTTATTTCAGCAACACAATGCCAAGCCACGTGTTACTTCAATGTGGCTTCATAGTAAAAGAGTGCGGGTACTAAACTGGCCTGCCTGTAGTCCGGACCTGTCTCCCATTGAAAATGTGTGGCGCATTATGAAGCCTAAAATACCACAACGGAGACCCCGGACTGTTGAACAACTTAAGCTGTACATCAAGCAAGAATGGGATATAATTCCACCTGAGAAGCTTAAAAAATGTGTCTCCTCAGTTCCCAAACATTTACTGAGTATTGTTAGAAGGAAAGGGCATGTAACACAGTGGTGAACATGCCCTTTCCCAACTACTTTGGCACGTGTTGCAGCCATGAAATTGAAGTTAATTATTATTTGCAAAAAAAAATAAAGTTTATGAGTTTGAACATCAAATATCTTGTCTTTGTAGTGCATTCAACTGAATATGGGTTGAAAAGGATTTGCAAATCATTGTATTCCGTTTATCTAACACAATTTCCCAACTCATATGGAAACGGGGTTTGTAGTTCATTCTCCGTATATTTAGGTTAAAAAAAGTTGTGAATCCTCATTTGTCAAAAAATAGTCGTCTTTGTCGTCTGTTACCAAGTCTGCCAGAATTAGAACAGAAACACGTTTGTGGCCGAAAGTAGGAACACATGTTTTTTGACCAAAGTCAGAAGTGCTTTGCTATGAGCAATAAAATAAGTGCTCCCAGGAATCAAGTTTCGGTAATGTTTAAATGACCAATATACGCGTGTTTAAAAAATGTTGATGGAGGGTTTTGAAGTTGTTTTAGAGCAGGGGTGTCAAACTCATTTTAGCTCAGGGGCCGCATGGAGGAACATCTGTGCACACGCGGGCCGAACTATTAAAATCATGGCATTAAAACTAAAAAAATAATGACAACTTCAGATTGTTTTCTTTGTCTTACTTTGGCCAAAAATAGAACAAATACATTCTGAAAATATGGCAATAAAAATATAGAAAAAAATACCGGCTGGGGTAAAGTTTAGATCCATGAAGGAAAGAAAAGAGTGAATTCATGTTTATAACTGAATACATTTACATATGCATAAAGATTTGTTTTCATTTGTATTATTTTATTAATGAATTAACGTTTATGACAACCTTTTTCCAAAACACAATATAGAATATTAGATATAACACGATAACAGGACATTTATCATTTGTTTTCAAAACTATTACAAAAAAGTGGGACCCTAAAAATTTACTGTGGGACCCCATTTTTATGACTTGAGGGGGTCCCTCAGACCTTGATTTTGACACCCCTGTTTTAGAGGGTTTTGAAGGCAACATAGAGGATTACTATTAGCTGCATCTTGTGGTTTTTTTTGTACCTTTTAGAATCTTGAACAAACAAATGTGTGTGTTCCTGTATCTTGTGATTGTGAATGACAAAAATTCCAAAAAAGTGCAGTTCCCTTTTTAACATGTGTCATTCAGAATCAGAAGTACTTAAAGGCCTACTGAAATGCGATTTTCTTATTTAAACGGGGATAGCAGGTCCATTCTATGTGTCATACTTGATCATTTCGCGATATTGCCATATTTTTGCTGAAAGGATTTAGTAGAGAACATCGACGATAAAGTTCACAACTTTTGGTCGCTGATAAAAAAGCCTTGCCTGTACCGGAAGTAGCAGACGAGTAGCGTGACGTCACAGGTAGTGGAGCTCCTCACATCCGCACATTGTTTACAATCATGGCCACGAGCAGCGAGAGCGATTCGGACCGAGAAAGCGACGATTTCCCCATTAATTTGAGCGAGGATGAATGATTTGTGGATGAGGAAAGTGAGAGTGAAGGACTAGAGGGCAGTGGGAGCGATTCAGATAGGGAAGATGCTGTGAGAGGCGGGTGGGACCTGATATTCAGCTGGGAATGACTAAAACAGTAAATAAACACTCTATACTCTATTAGCCACAACACAACCAGGCTTATATTTAATAAGCCACAAATGAATCCCACATACTAAACACCTCCCCCCTCCCGTCCATATAACCCGCCAATACAACTCAAACACCTGCACAACACACTCAATCCCACAGCCCAAAATACCGTTCACTTCCCTAAAGTTCATACAGCACATATATTTCCCCAAAGTCCCCAAAGTTACGTACGTGACATGCACATAGCGGCACGCATGTACGGGCAAGCGATCAAATGTTTGGAAGCCGCAGCTGTATGCGTACTCACTGTACCGCGTCTGCATATCCAACTCAAAGTCCTCCTGGTAAGAGTCTCTGTTGTCCCAGTTCTCCATAGGCCAATGGTAAAGCTTGACTGTCATCTTCCAGAAATGTAAACAATGAAACACCGGCTGTGTTTGTGTTGTTGCTGCAGTCGGCCGCAATACACCGCTTCCCACCTACAGCTTTCTTCTTTGCTGTCTCCATTGTTCATTGAACAAATTGCAAAAGATTCACCAACACAGATGTCCAGAATACTGTGGAATTTTGCGATGAAAACAAACGACTTAATAGCTGGCCACCATGCTGTCCCAAAATGTCCTCTACAATCCGTGACGTCACGCGCTGACGTCATCATACCGAGACGTTTTCAGCAGGATATTTCGCGCGAAATTTAAAATTGCACTTTAGTAAGCTAACCCGGCCGTATTGGCATGTGTTGCAATGTTAAGATTTCATCATTGATATATAAACTATCAGACTGCGTGGTCGGTAGTAGTGGGTTTCAGTAGGCCTTTAAGTATCAAATTTAAATTAATCTGAAGTGTACGCCTACAAAATTTGCTATACACATTAGCATTATAACCCAGTTAGCATAAATCTTGTTGAGTTATCCCTTAGTCCAATTTTTTTTTAAATGCGCATGTAGAAATAGTACATTATATGATGCAGGCGTTTCTAATGTTGAGGCCTGTAAGTGTAGGAGATAGGAGTGATGTACGGTCATTCTTTGTTTATCACGGTTATGTTGTACCAAACAAAATTGTGGTAAACTGCGAAGTAGGATTATTAACAATAAATGTAATATTTTCAGAGTTGAGGCATAAACATCCGTTGACAACAGTCTAAATAGATTTGTCAACATTATTAGAGCCCTTTAAACATGGCATAAAAGCTATATAGTCCCCATTTTACTCGTTTCAATTATACTCGTATCCAATATAGTTGCCTTGAGTGTGTTCTACTGTTGATTAGAGTACTCACCGGTAGCCTGGAGGATCCATCAAGCGTCATTGCTCTGGTCGTCGCCCCGCCACTACAACACGGCCACCACATGGAAATACTTCATTATGTCCTGAGAAATTCTTAAGTTAGAACTGAGCTTCAATGTGCTGAAACCACGGGTGTAAGTTGTTCTGCAAAAACTTGGTCAACTTGACAGCTACAGCTATCATCAATCATTAGCTTTGTTGTTAACCTTCCGTGTTGTTAGCATTGTGTGTCTGCGTTGTCCTTCCACATTGCTCAAGTCAAAGCTGTGTGATTGATGTCGAAGACGAATTGCATTAAAAGAGTTCATCTCCACTTTGGCCGGACAGCTGCTGATAGTTTATTGTTAGCATGAAGTGCTACGTCAACTCCAATGCTACGTCCCGTTAATTGTCTTCTGATATTGCTCGAGTCAAGTCTCACCAATGTGGAGATGTTCTATTGAAGAAGCAGGAGTTGAAGATGAAGTCCATCAAAAAGTCATTCTGCCAAAAGTTGGTCAACTTGACTGTCGTGGTAAGATAGAGTAGTGCCAAGATTAGCTGTTAGCATTGCTTATTCTTAACCCAAAAACGGTGAATAGCTTTATCACTGCAACAACATAATTATAGAAAATAAGACAGAAAATAAATCAGTGTAAAACTGTACATAAAATGCAGAAATAACATTTAATTTAAGGCTTTATTTAGGCCAAAACTAAAAATGATTTTTTTTTTTTAAAATCCCCAATGTAGTGAAACCACAATTTATTTGAAGTGCAATTTAGCGAGGAACAACTGAATTAGTGAACAGAACAACCTGCTCAGTGGCTTTGTGGTTAGAGTGTACGCCCTGAGATTGGTAGGTTGTGAGTTCAAACCCCGGGCGAGTCATACCAAAGACTATGAAAATGGAACCCATTACCTCCCTGCTTGGCACTCAGCATCAAGGGTTGGAATTGGGGGTTGAATTACCAAAATGATTCCCGAGCGCGGCCACCGCTGCTGCTCACTGCTCCCCTCACCTCCCAGGGGGTGGAACAAGGGGATGGGTCAAATTCAAAGGGTAATTTCACCACACCTAATGAGTGTGTGACGATCAGTGGTACTTTAACTTTAACTTTAATTAACAAACCTGGGAAATTAGTTTTTTAATGCTATGAAAGCCAACACAAGGGAACAACATGACGTGATGAAAAATAATTGTTTGCTTTAGTACTAACTAGGGCTGGGCAATATATCGAGTTTGTAAGATATATCGATATATTTTTAAGCAAGATATGAATGAAGGAAATATCGTAATATCGATATTAATTTATTTCACGTTAAAATTACCAAACGCCGCTTATTTATTGTGTTCCTTGTTCTTCCCTGCTCCCCCTCCATTGGCTACTAAACCCCTCTCCTTCCTCCTTCCAAGACGTGCTTGCACGTATAAGAACATCCATGATTGGTTGGTTGTTTACTATGATGAGTCACGATTGGTTAGGGACAGGCCAATCAGAGGCAAGATAGGCCGGGTCATCGAACCAGGAAGGGAAATCACAAAGTGCTTGCAAATGTATTATTTTATCTGAGTTTGATACATTTTGTATTATTTGCACAGCTATGTTATTTATTTTACGTAGAAATAATATTTTTGTGTTTTATTTATGTTATGTAATTATGTACTACATAAACAGTTTATTTTCTGTGCTGTTGATACCCATCTTGACGAACTGGGTTAATAAAAGTGCCACTGACTGTTTACAGTACAGTTCAATTGCACTGAATATCGCCCCAAAATTAATATCTTTATATGTATACTTTCACCGAAAAATATATCGAGATATATGTCGAATATCAAGTTTAAGTTAAAATATTTTGAGATATACTTTTTCGTCCATATCGCCCAGCCCTAGTGCTAACAAAAGCAAAAGGCTATGAGTATCCCTCTCTGGGTTGCGGGGGGAATTACCTTCCTACGGTAACTAGACCAGAACACAGTCATGTGATAGCATTTCTTGCTATGTTGGCAGACTCTTTCAGGTATCAAAGGTGCATACAATGTTTAAAGCTGACTTAAAACTGAGGGACTGAACAACAAATCCCACAAAGTTGCTCAGTTCAGTCATTGTCACTAAAACTTGTCCTTTTCGCCAAAGCGTGCACCCCGTGAGCTATTGGCTGCCAACATAAAGGATAAAAGGGCACAGCAGTCAAGCAGAAAACACAGTTGCCACACTTGAACTAGTTATTGATTTAATGTGGTCTGTTTGCAGCTTAAATATTCCAGCAAGGACTGGACCTCCGCCAAAAATCAACGCAATTCAGCATACAAGAGGTGAGTAGTTCATACGCACCACAGATGTATTGCAAATGTATGTACTCACGTTGTGTATTTATTTACTCTTCAGGTACAGTTCAGGAAATATGGAGGGAACACTGTCACGTCCACAGCAATACGACGCCGATGCCTACTTCTGCTCTGTGGCACCACAATACTGGACCTGGGGAAACCGTATGAGTGGTAGGTGTTAATTGTTCAATTTGTCCAACCAGGTTAGATAGGATAGTAATCATAAAATGAATTAATTTACAGAGTGCAAGATGTCTCTTCGAGAAGAAACAAATCCGGACTTTGTGTGGACTCCAGAGTACGCCCAGTCTCAGTCTGAGGCGCCTGCAGACTACCAGCACAACGTCTATATTCCCGGCGCCACTTCTGGTTACAGCACACTGAAGCTTGCGCCGAGAGGTGACTTGGATGTCTATAACACCTTTTCTACTTTTGGGAAGAAAAATAAATTCATCTCGAACTATGAACAGTCTTTCGACAACGACGATGGGCTCATCAGCAATGCTATTTTCAAATGAGGCACCAAACCATTCTGGTGCATGATGTGCAACATTTATAATTAAAGTCTCCTTTCGCCGTCAAATGTTTTGAAATTACGCTAATTATGGGTTTGTGTTGCGGGTGTAAAGGTACACCATAATCACGGTTCAGTACGTCCCTCGGTTTTAAGGTCACAGTTCGGTTCACAACATAACACCCAGAAAAAAATGAAGAATGTTTGGGAGTCACGTTGATACATTTTGTACATTAAAGATGGGAAAACTATTCCAATGTACATCAATATATGCCAAGCTATTTAAACAAAACATCTTACACAAACATATTTGTGTTGTACGTAACAAAGCAAATTAGAGTAAACTCTAATCTTTAAGGGGAACTATGATGAATTCCGTTTTTTCTGACTCATAAATTGTGTCACAATCATAAGGGTCATGCATTTGTGTGTGCAGCTTGCGCACATGTTCGCATACCTCTGAATGCCATGTTTTGCAATCTTTTTTTTAACAGTGGCTACAGTATGAGACTATAAAAATGGGACCCATTACCTCCCTGCTTGGCACTCAGCATCAAGGGTTGGAATTGGGGGTTAAATCACCAAAATGATTCCCGGGCGTGGCCACCGCTGCTGCTCACTGCTCCCCTCACCTCCCAGGGGGTGATCAAGGGTGATGGGTCAAATGCAGAGGATAATTTCACCACACCTAGTGTGTGGGTGACTATCATTGGTACTTTAACGTTTAAATTTAACATCACAGTGAAGTGGATGTACTTATATGGACATTAAGTATAAGCATGCAGAGAAACAAAGCAGTTATTTTAATGCAGCTGTACCCATCTGATGGTGGGCAGGTGTAACTGATGTCGCGACCGGGTGAATCCATATAATAAGTTTATTCTTGACCGTGTCTGAAAAAAAATAATAGCGGGGACGTTTTTTACATTCTGATATTTCTGGAGGGGATTTCAATCGCAATCTAAAGGGAACACCTTCAGACATTTTCATAGGTTATAAATGGGACTGTGGAGCAAAAATGTACATAAAGTTTACACCAAAGCATATCCAGTAAAGATTATCCAGATCACAAGGGAGTATTTTAAATGTAAATTAAAATCATAGGTCGCTTTATCTTTAATAACAGATTTTATTTTCAGAATAAATCTCGGGACAATAGAAATCAACCTGTGGGTACTATGTAAACACTTCTGATTTACAGCATTCCTCTTAAGAAAGTAAGAGTTTAATACCTCCTAAATATTATTTTATTTGTAGTAAATACAAAGTCTGTTATTGGCTGAAGTGCAGCATTAATAGTTCTAGCTTGTAACCCCGTTCTCCATCTCCGCTGAACAATGTCAAAACACTGTTTTCCTCTTATCTACTTGTATTCATCTGTTTATGTATTCCACCCGGGGGGAAAGTCTAAAAACACAGCATATTTGAACCTATTAAGATAGGAGTTCACAAGTTGCATTTTCACTGTTACTTTTCACCTCACAATGAAATAATATAATTTAGAATAATGGACTTCAGCAGTTTGTGATGGTCCTCTTGTTGTCTTTAGGTTTGTCAAAAATGCTTAATTAGAAGCAATTGTTAAAAGATACATGATAGGGTTGCACGATTAATCAACATCGAACCGACATTGTGGCTTTAATTAGTACGATAAACAAAACGCAAGATGTCATTTGAGTGACACCCGTGGGCAATATGAGTCCATCAAAATGGACGATGACAACAACAACATAAAAGACAACCCCACCTATGTTTTCCAATCGGGAAAACAAATGCACTTTAAGATGTTCAATATTTTTTTAAGTAAAATTACAGAAATGAGAGTCCATTTTAGTTTTTTTGTTTATTTATTTAGAATAACAAAGTTTTTGACCTTCCAATTACAGTTAAATGGTAAACGGTTCCACAGTAATGAGGAATAAAAGTGTATATTATTTCAAATGGGTACTTGCATTATTATGATTACATTACATTCTGAAAACTGCATAGTTTTTATCGGTTATTTATTCAGTTTAAGAGCATGATGTAGACAAACTCTTTTTGAAAGTAAATTATTGCATATTGTACTAATGTGGGTCACCTTGAGACAAGAATATGTTGATTGACAGTCCAAAAGTAACATGTCTCTCTTCACTCGTTATTTTCGCAGTTTTATGCATTTACATGTATAAAATATAAAAATCGCTAATCGAATCTCAATTGCAATTTTGGAGAGAAAAATCGCAATTAGGTTTTATCTCAAAATCGTGCAGCCCTAATAGATGATAATTTATCTGTTGTATGCATTCGAGATTGATGTGACCTGTTCTTACCCATGTTTCATCTGTTACAGTAGCCAACACTCCTAGAACCGCTTTGTATAAAGTTTGTGTACAGTATATATTATATAAATAAAAATTCACCTTTGACCCTATTTGTTTCTTTACACATAGGGAAATAATGAAATACAACACAAGAGAATATAACCAAATGTAGCAGATTGAATGTGGGGACCATATGTGAGCCATATGTGAACGCGCTAATGATGTAATTATGCATCATTTGTTACGTTTTTGCACAAGCATAGCTTGAAGCATGACCCCAGGATGCAGAGATGGCAGGTATAGCACAGGTAAAAACAAAGTATTTAATAATAATACCAAAGTAATTGCAAAGTGCACAGGAAGCATTGGGGAAAGCTATGCATGTTTCAGTTACAAAACAAAGCAACACATTGAGGAAATAAGTCAATCAATGATCCAGATGGTCCAGAGTACAGGCCTGGCATATAAAGCATTTTGATTACCAACCAGAAACAGGTGTGTCCTGATTGCAAATCAGGGACAGGTGAGAAAGCCAGCACCCAAACAGAGGAAATAGCGGCGAAAAAAGGCTAACAGATTGGAAGCAAAGTTACAGAAACTAATAATTGTCGTGAGAGAGCATGACAGGAGCAGACCAAATAACCAAATACCCAAAATGTTATTATGGAAACATTTCCCTTGTGGATCAATAAAGTTTGTCTAAGTCTAAGTATAATATTTCCCAACATTTCGAAAGGATGGATTTTTTTTTAGAAAGTATAGGGTTATAGTTCCGTCATGCTCAGGTGACTAATCTGTCTCAACCTGTGCTTCTATGTTGTCACAGTTTGAACCTTGTTGACCTTTAACATGTGAGCCCCAGGTGTCTGACTTCATTGTTTTTACTTCAACATATGAATCCATTTTTGTTCAGCAAGACGTGGCCTGCGGGTGAATCCTGGCAGTGAGTCAGTCAGTGACACCACACTGTTTCACAAATATGAAAAAAAATAAAAGTACAATTTAATTTTTCTCTCTCAAGTCCCCGAAGGAGTCTGGCATTTTGAGGGCAAATCTCCGGCATTTAAGTGAAGTGAAGTGAATTATATTTATATAGCGCTTTTCTCTCGTGACTCAAAGCGCTTTTACATAGTGAAACCCAATATCTAAGTTGCATTTAAACCAGTGTGGGTGGCACTGGGAGCAGGTGGGTAAAGTGTCTTGCCCAAGGACACAACGGCAGTGACTAGGATGGCGGAAGCGGGGATCGAACCTGGAACCCTCAAGTTGCTGGCCCGTCGGCCACTCTACCATCCGAGCTAAGACCAGCTGCAACACCATCCAGACAAATGAACGTATGCTGCCAATGATTGGCGTTGTTAGGCCTATATCAGGGGGGCTCAAGCCCCTCTAAAATATTCTTAAGCCCCCCTATATAATTTGGTGTTATATATATATATATATATATATATATATATATATATATATATATATATATATATATATATATATATATATATATATATATATATATATATATATATTTATTTATTTATTTATTTTTTTACAAATACATGCCGACATAATCATTATAAAGTGGCCCAAATATGAGTTTAAATAAATAATCATATAACCTGTCATTATTCAATCAGTTTCCCCTCACTTCATAGCGTAAGGTAGAGAGCCCCTTTAGTGCGTCGGTATCAAATCCATTCCACTTGTTCATATAGAAAATGCCCACATCACTCAAAAGCCAGTCTGCATTTTCTCTGCGACCTTGCATGCGGTCCTGCAGGTGTACGAAGCACATTAGCACACAGCACTGCAGAACAGGAACGTGAACGGATGCAAAATGGACATAAGAAACTTTTTCAAGAAGTAAGTATTCATCACTGCTTGTAGTAAAATGTATTAGCTCCACTTTACACCAGGTCTGTGTTTGACAAAAAGTTACATTCCCGCTCTAAAACAATGCTGCTACTTAGTTAGCTAGTTAGCCTGAAATGCATCATGAATGTCCTAGTTATTTATAAAGTTAAATGTGCACTCTTTTTTACCATTTGCTATCTTTGGGGTTACTTCCTTCTGGAGCATCAGCTGTGTTTCTCACTTTACAAATGGAGGAAAACAGGAGCTGAGCTCATTCTCGTATGACTATCAGTAGATAATAATGATAATCACTCCACAACCCCTATTGACCTGTAAGAGTCAGCTAGGGCAGAGGAGCACAGAAAGTGAGAGGGGAGAGACCTCTACTGGAAAGGTGAGTAAGAGAATAATGATACATATAAATAAATATAAAAACATTTTTTTTTTTTAAATGGCTTATCAATAAGCCATTTGTTTTATTTATTTCTGGGTGGATCATGTTGACTATTGGTCCTCCTAATTGTCAATCATTCTGGTGATGTTACGTAAGGACATATATAATAAAACAAGTACATATATATATATATATATATATATTGTTTATTTATATAATAAATTGCATTTGTAATCTACTTTACATTTGATTCCAAATCTCAAAGTGCTACAGAATTACAACCATTGGCGTTGTTAGGCCTATTTTGGCGTTGTAATAAATAAATAAATAAAAAATGGCTTATCGATAAGCCATTTGTTTTATTTGATATATATATATATATATATATATATATATATATATATATATATATATTTATATATATATATATATATATATATGTCCTTACGTAACATCACCAGAATGATTGACAATTAGGAGGACCAATAGTCAACATGATCCACGACATCCTCTAGTATACCTTTAAGTCTTTCATATATATATATATATATATATATATATATATATATATATATATATATATATATATATATATATATATATATTGTTTTTATAAATATATATATATGTATGAAAGACTTAAATATATATATATATACAAACCCAGACACCATCTTTGTAGTCATTTTTCTCCTGCGTGGACTTCCATCTTCCTTTACAATGAGTGAAGCTGCACGAAAGCTTGTCTGCAATTGTAAATAATTTAGTTTTTAAGTTTTGTGTTTCTTGTAGAATCTATACAAAGTAATATATATTAGCCTATTGTTAAAATAATGAAAAAAACATCATTAAATACATTTGTTTTATTGTATTGTTACATTAATAGCTGTTGTATTATTATAGGATGACTTGTTAAACATTTCATAGGATTTTCAGAGGGAGGAAAAACCAAGACATTTAATATAAAATTTAAAATTAATAAATACTTAAAAAGAAAAAGAAAAAAAAATGTTAAAGCCATCATCCAGGGAAGCATTTCATTTCGTCCCGTGCATTTTTTTAAAATAATAATAATAACAATTAATCATTTCTAAATCTTTGTTAGCCGTTTGGGAAATTTTGTGCTCGTGAGCTACGTTCGCTCGCATCCTGTGCATCTCCTGGGGGCTAAGCACCCCCTGTCCTTAAAAGCTAGTGACACCCCTGCTGCCAATAATTACAGATTTAGAGGTGTAATATTTGGCTTCATGACAAACAGTACTAAAAGGAAACAGAAGTAGAGAGTATTGTGTCAGATTACAGTCATATGGAAACATCATTTTAATATAAACCATGAAGGAACTATTTTGTAAGCGCCTTGCATCCTCGGGGAGCAGATATCTATTTTCTCCACTAGAGGGTACACATCCATCACAGATACATGTCCTGTTGTACAAAGGTGTGGAATTGAATTCAGTAAATTACACCACAAATTACAGTCTTAAATTGTTTATTGACTATATGATTCTCTTGCTTCTGCATATTGCAGACTTAACATTTACAAGATTTCCAAAGAAAATAAGTGAAATTCACAAAGTGGCCACTACATTGTCACATTTGAATATGAGGCAATAAACTCTACTAAAACTGCAGCCTTTTCAAAGATGATCATTTTACATTTTAGTTGACATTATCAGAGAGGTGTTAATTTGATAATGTATCTGTCAATGTTGTAGATACTTGCTTTATTTGTGCCAGACTTTTTCATCATGGTCCATGAAGTGTTACTTGTTACTGTGATCGCCTTATTATATTATTACACAATTCATTATAATCATATTTTTGACCAAGAAAGTGATTACAATCTGCTTGGAAACCAACAGGTCAAGTTGACAATAAAATATACCAGTAGGCCAATATAACAATTGTACACTTTATTTCAAAATGTGGTTTACTTGCATCACTTAATATCAGGAAGAACTGCAATTGCATGCAGTACAATTGTGCTGTGAAAATTGAAAGACCAAATACATTCAGCAAGAAAGATGCATAATTGATGCTTATTGGTTTGACATATGTACCGTATTTTTCGGACTATAAGTCACAGTTTTTTTCATAGTTTGGCCGGGCTCCAGTGCGACTTATATATGTTTTTTTTTCCTTTTTTATTATGCATTTTTGGCAGGTGCGACTTATACTACGGTGCGACTTTTTTATAATTGAGTGACAAAGTAACGGCTTTCTGCACCACTACAGCCTACCGCCACAATAATGAACATGCTGTTAATTGAATATCTCTCAATCAAAACTGAGTATTGTCTTTTTTTTTAAATGCACTTAAAAACATACAGCTTTTGCGGTGTAGCTGCATGTAGCTCCTGTTGAGTTTTTTTTACTCTTACTGTACCGACTATACTCTCAAAAATAAAAGGTACCAGCGTGTACCGAAAAGGGTACAATGCTTGTCGCTGGGGGTGTACCTTTTTCGAGAGACATTTCTGTACCCTTTAGTCCAAGCTATTTGTGTACATTATCAATTTGTACCAGTCAAAGAACAATCGTTTTAACCCCCTAACGCTATACAGCCCAAAGTGAGTCATCTATTGTAGCGGGAACCTGTGCTTGAACCCACAACAAAAACTCAATACACAGAAATAGGCATAACCTTAAAAGATAAAATTGAAAATACAACAAAAGTTAACAGAATAGAGATGATGGCAATAATCAAGTATGATAATAATAGGGACCTGGATTATCATTATTAGTATTATACAACATATTATATTCTATAATTATACTACTATTAGTGTGGCCTATTTAAAGGGGAACTGCAATTTTTTTTTGCAATTTTGCTTATCATTCACAACATCATTCACAATTCCTGTGTAAAACAAGAACACATATACTGTATTAAATGCATTTCTAACTTGTAAATAAAAGCTAGTAAAAGTCAGCAATGGAGGTAATGTGATTCATGACGTTTTTGCTTCTACTGCGTCTATTGCGCCCATAATGCCCTTTAAACTACCAACAATACTCCATTTACATATTGTGACCTAAATAATAACCAAGCTGTGAAAATGTCTCTATGTTCGGGTTCTTCTGGGACCACAGGAACTGGCACAACCCTCTGATGCATGCGTTTACAATTGTTTTTATTTATCGTTCAAAAGTCTCTCTTGTTGGTTTTCAGCCCTCTTTCTCATGGCGTTGCTCTCCTGCTCTCCAGCCCACCCCCTCATGGTCTCTGACGCTGCTAATAAAGGAACAGGTGATTAGATAACTCGTTCCAGCTGAGATATCCACTCACCTGTCTGCTGCTTCATGGCCGGCCCCTGCACACACCCCGCCCGCAGGGAACGCGTGAACCACGCCCCTCTCCACACAAGCGTTAGCGATATTGTTATTATAAGCACTAAAATTAAGGGACTACATTCAATGGTGCCATGATCACAGTGAGCTAGCTTATGCTGCTACATTGACATATTGAGCCTGTGAGCTGCTGCATCGCGTCTGAGTTGGTGAAAGTTAATTGATCAATTTGATTGATTGATTGATTAATTGATTGAACGTTAATTCTAGACCAGTGGTTCTTAACCTTGTTGGATGGAGGTACCGAACCCCACCAGTTTCATATGCGCATTCACCGAACCCGAACCATAATCATAAAATAATATTGTTATATTAAAGAAATACTAATAAAGGTATATTTTACAAATGGAAAGTTACAGGAATGTACACATGATCCCATGTTTACATTTCATTGTGCATGTGAATGTTTTAGTGGGAACTATATGCGATTTCTGAAAGGGGTACACATTATTTCCAAAGCAGGACCCCCCACCCAGACATATAATACTAGCACACAGCTCATGAAAAACAATATGTTATAGTCATTGTAAGTGGGTCAAAACACTTATATTAGAAAATAATCTCATGGAAATGACTGCTGTCGTTTGATTACAATAACAAAACATTGAACTTGTTATTTAGTCAGGTTTGGGACAGGTGTGCTGCAGGTGTGACATGTGCACGTCTGACGTCGCTCACATGTGCTCCACCGAATGCTCAAGGAGTTTTTGCGTTTGCTCACACATATGGAAAATTAGAGGGAACATTGTTTGGGGGTATCCATAATACGCCAACAGGGAGAAGTTTTAGTTTACACGATGAGTCGGGTGTGTCTTGACCTCCGCGGCGGAGGCTCTGCCGAACCCCTGAAGCCGACTCACCGAACCCCTAGGGTTCAATCGAACCCAGGTTAAAAACCACTGTTCTAGACTATAAATCAGTGGTTCTTAACCTGGGTTCGATCGAACCCTAGGGATTCGGTGAGTCGGGCTCAGAGGTCAAAACACACCCGACTCATCGTGTAAATAAAAACTTCTCCCTATCAGCGTATTACGGATACGGCAACAGCTGACTGTTTTGCAGGTGTGTCATTTGTTGTGAGTTTATGCACTGTGTTGGTTTTGTTCTTTGAACAAGGTGATGTTCATGCACGGTTCATAGTATGTGGAACATATTCACCATTTATTAGTTGCTTATTAACATGCAAATTAGTAACATATTGGCTCTTAACTAGTCATTATTAAGTACTTATTAATGCCTTATTCGGCATGGCCTTATTATAACCCTAACCCTCTAACCCTAACCCTAACCAAATAACTCTAAATTAAGTCTTTCTTACTTATAATATGTTCCTCTAGTGTCCAAAAAACGCTAAATTAAGTCTTTGTTACTTAGAATATAGGGTGCTGGAGCCTATCTCAGCTGCATTCGGGCGGAAGGTACATATAACTTTGTTTTGTATTTGAAAAAGAACAACATTTTATTTTTCACTAGAGAAGGGTAAAGAAGGGAAACTGGTGGGGTTCGGTACCTCCAACAAGGTTAAGAACCACTGCTATAAATAATTCCTCTCACCTAGATAGGAGAAATTTGCTGTTATTAAATCGAGAGTTGGTCAACTTTGACATCCTACTTATACCCGAAGATGACGAGAAAGATCAACCGTCCAAACGGTCCAAAGACACGAAAAGACGTTTGCGGCGCTTTTTTTTCTCTAACCTGCGTGAGGATTAGGATTAATTCTTAATCTAAACAGGAAGATATAAACATCCCATCAGTTGGCATCACAGTGAGCGCAGACATTGTACAGTAAGTGTCTTTTTTATTATGTTTGTATCTTGCTCAGCACTTAACAATACTGCTACATGATGCTTAGTGTTTCAATAAAGCTGGATCTGTTAGGCACACAGCTTCTAAAACTTGTAGCTAATCCTTTGTATATTCAGGCTAAAAAATATAAGGTTCTGGATTATAATTAGTTTTTTGTTGAATCTCCGGAAGTCTGCTATGAGTAATAGTGTTGTTGTTGTTGTTGAAGAGAAAAGCGGACGTTGTGATGCATCTGTAAAATTAATATGCCGCAGTATGCTTAAAATGAGCAAAATATGTAAATGTTATTATGAATGAGCCTGTTACTACATTACATATATACTTACAGCATATATGATGGAGGCTTTTGGATGTTTTTGAGAGTGCTTTATAGGAGAATTAGCGCACATCCAATTAGCTCCATTGTTTGGTGACTTTTGCCAATGTCTGCAAGTAAGAATGCACAGAAAAAAAAACATACGTGTTGTTGCCTCACATATGGATTGTGCATCATAGGCAAAAAAAAAAAAAAAAGTGCAGCTCCCCTTTAAAATACTACTAATTATACATATAATATGTGAGCTAAACACATGTTTAATGCAGCAGGTACCCTTACCTCGTTTTGGTTGTACTTCTGGCCTCTTAAAATACCAATATTGCACTGCTGAGAGAATTGTTTTTGTTTTTTTAAATGTACCTACTGTGCTGGTATTGTACAAACATGTTCTCCTCTCGTACCTCTATTTTTGAGTGTGGATTTTCATGTGACTCTTTCACTGGTCAGACGATGGCGCCAAAATACAGGGATTATTGAGGCACACTCCCTTTGTGTACACATCAGGCATGCTGGCACTCAAGGTTGCCATGGTAACCCCCCCTCCCCTCAAAAAAAGAAAATCTAATTTATTGCTATTAACAATAATTGCATTCAAAGACACTACTCGATGAACCCATGTTTGAAACAGACAAATACCACCATATACTTACAACGCAGTAATGCAGATAAAAAAGCAAATGTATGCACATTATCTGGAGACCTTGACAGGATGTTTACATTGTTTGTCATACATATTTTAAATGGCATGGATTTGTCATGCCCCCCCCCCGACCCCCTTCATGTGAGCAAGGCCACTATAGAGGCCAGCCTCCACAAATGCTGCATACGCCCCTGCAGAGGATTCAGTGCTGCTGCTGCGTGTGTGTGTGTTCGTGTGTGTGTGTGTGTGTGTGTGTGTGTGTGTGTGTGTATGCTGCTTGGTTGCTGCAGCTCCCACGCGTGGAAGCAAGAATGACACCAGCGCTTCCTCGCATCCAGACAGCCTGAGCATTAGGACACATTTGCCTCATCGCTATTTTTAAAAGCCTGCACCATGGCTCCTCTGAAGGCTCCTCCACAGACCCAATTGCTCCTCGCAGTTTTTACGTTCAGTGCACTGTGGGGGTTTGTGCTTGCCATCACCCGCTACTCCATTCCGGAGGAGATGGAAGAAGGTTCCTTTGTTGCAAACCTGGCCACCGATTTGGGTCTGGATGTGCGCAGCATGGTGGAACGGCAAGCAAAGCTGGATGTCATTCACAGCAAGAATTACCTCGACATCAACAAAGAAACCGGGGATCTGATCATCCGCGAGAAGATCGACCGGGAAAGCATCTGCATGACAAAAACAACCTCATGCTTTCTGAAAATGGATGTCATACTAGAAAACCCCATTCGTATTTTCAACATCGAACTGGAGATCATGGACATCAATGACAACGCTCCAGTGTTTCGGAGGAAGACCATTTATTTGGATGTTTCCGAGGCAACCCTTCCCGGTGAGAGATTCTCATTAACAAATGCTGTCGATGCAGATGTTGGAGCTAATTCAATCAAGACTTACTATTTAAGCAAGAGCAAATACTTTAGCATTGACATTCAAACTGGCAGTGACGGCTCCAAATATGTCGATTTGGTTCTGAATGGCAATTTGGACCGGGAGGCAGGTGAAGTGCATGATCTAATTTTAACCGCTGTGGATGGAGGGGTTCCTCCCCGCTCGGGTACAGCCAGTATCATTATTAATGTGCTGGATATCAATGACAACGCCCCCTTGTTCAGTCAACCCGTATTTGAAGTCAATGTTTCAGAAAACACTGTTGCAGGGACTGTGGTTATGACCTTAAATGCAACAGATTTAGATGAAGGCACAAACGCCCAGTTGTTGTATTCATACACGCTATACACTTCTGAGAAGACACAGGAACTCTTCTCACTTGACCCAAATTCCGGCGAGATCAAAGTAAAGGGCGTGATCGATTTTGAAGAGAGTCAGAATTTTGAGATGCACATCCAAGCCCAGGACAGAGGGGCGACCCAGCTGTCAGGGCAGTGTAAGGTGATGGTGTCCATCACGGATTTGAACGACAACTATCCTGAGCTGACCATCAAGTCTCTAAAAAGCGCCGTGACGGAGAATGCCGCTGTGGGGACGCTAATCGCGGTGGTAAGCGTCCAGGACAGGGACTCCGGCCGCAACGGGCAAGTGGAGCTCACTTTAAGTCAGCAGGAAATCCTCCCCTTCACCCTGAATCAATCCTCAGAGGGTTACTTTGAGCTTCTGATTTCAAAGCCACTGGATAGGGAGATACAGAGCAAATATGAAATAACACTGAGAGTGTCGGATAAAGGGTCGCCGCCACTGACTGAAAGCGAGACCTTCACTTTAGAGATCCATGATATCAATGACAATGCACCCACATTCCCTCAGTCCTTCTACACCATCCACGTCATGGAGAATAATCTGCCAGGGGCCCTGCTGACATCTCTGAGCGCGTTTGACCCGGATCTGAATGAGAACCAGTACTTGGTGTATTTCATAATGGAGAAGGAGATAGTGAACACATCCGTGTCAATGCTGTTCTCCATCAATCCAGAGAATGGAGACCTTTATGCGTTGAAGACATTTGACTATGAAAGAGAGCGGGAATATCTTTTCCATATTGAGGCCAGGGACTCAGGTGTTCCTCCATTGAGCAGTAATGTGACGGTTCACATCATCATTCTGGACCAAAATGACAACACCCCTGTCATAGTGTCGCCATGGCGGGCACAGGGGTCTGTTGTCGAAGAGGTTATACCAAGGTCTACAGATAAGGGACATTTAGTGGCAAAAGTGATTGCCATCGATGCAGACTCCGAGCAAAACGCCAGGGTCACATATCAGCTCTTGCAAATCACTGACACAAGCCTCTTCAGTCTCGATCAATACAACGGCGAGATTCGGACAACAAGAATGTTCAGCTACAGAGACCCCCGGCAACAGCGTCTTGTCATCGTCGCGAAAGACAACGGCGACCCTGCTCTATCAGCCACGGTCACCATTAAAATATCCACAGTGGAAAATGCAATGGCCTTTTCAGAGACGACAGAGTTGCCACTAGAGTATGACGTCTTCACGGACCTGAACTTGTATTTAGTCATCGGTTTAGGGGCTGTCTCCTTCTTGCTGCTTATCACCATCTTAGTTATTATTGTGCTCAAGTGTCAAAAACCAAAGCCGAAGGCCATCAAGATACCTCCAGTTAATAGGAACAGCGTGATCAGCAGGAATAGTGTGATCAGCCAGAGGAGCTCCACAATTGCTGACTCCACCTTGATCTCCAGCGATGCCTACTGGTACAGTCTGTTCCTCGCAGAGACCAGGAAAGGCAAAGTCGTCGTAAGACAGCCCATAATACCCAAAGGAGCTGGCTACTTTGTGTCCAGTATACCCAGGAGCATAGGGCCAAGTGAGACCACAGAGTCCAGAGCATCCACACTGGAGGTACGTACCTATGAGATGCAACCTATAGCATTATGCTAGTGTCATTTTTAGTTCAAACTACAAAACGAACATTATTAAAAACACAATTTTTTCCAGTAGTAAGTTTTGTGGAGCATGAAATGTACACCATGTACTGACAAGGCGTGTTTAGAAACTTTTTGAATTATAGTAAGCAAGCCATTAATAGTAATTTGTTAAAATCAAACATGTTTCTACGTTTGTAAATAACATATCAATGTATGTTGTAGGGTTGTTCGGTATACCGGTACTAATGAAGTACCACGATACTAATTGATTGAAATCGGTACTATACTGCCTTTAAAAAGTACCAGTACCGTTCTTTTATCTGAATGCCGCTGTGTGGCGGTGACTACAGAGCCGAGGCGCATAATGTTGAGTGTGTCAAAACGCACACACAAAGTGCATACAAGCAATAACATCTTGGAGAGGAGGAATGGCAAAAAACAACAATTCTACTGGTTACTAAAGTGTGCGTGAAACGCAATATAGAGATATTTGGGCTTCAAAACTAACGGTAAAGGTGACACTTTAAACACGGAAGCGCTGCGCTTCAAGTGTTGCTTTAAAACACGCCTCGCCAAATGTGGCGATTAGTATTACCACCTTTGCTTCAAACTTAGGTAAACATTTAAATAATAAGCATTCAGATCTGCACAAGGAGTTATAAAGAGTGACAGGTAATAGTTCAGTTGTTGCACCTGTCCTGTTGTTCGGCTCCGGTGCAGACCGTAGTAGAGGAGCACAGGGGAGACTTAAACCCGCAATGGGTCTGCTAAGATCCACTTTTCGGTCAGAATTTGAGGTCGTCCATTTGTGACAATCTGGTTGCTTTATTATTAGTTTTCCATACACAACCGGACCCATTCATCACTTTGCGCACGCTTCTCTCTCTCTGTACTCGCCCACTCACTCACTGACGTCACTCAGCCAACATGTTGACATTCTCGCAAACACACATACTGTATGCTCATAAGACACATAACATGTAGGCGGCATGGCGTAGTGGGTAGAGCAACCGTGCCAGAAACCTGAGGGTTGCAGGTTCGCTCCCCGCCTCTTACCATCCACTTCACCCTTTGCCCCGGTGCCACTCACACCGGTGAATTGAATGATGAATGATAGGTGGTGGTCGTAGGGGCCGTTGGCGCAAATTGCAGCCACGCTTCCGTCAGTCTACCCCAGGGCAGCTGTGGCTATGAAAGTAGCTTACCACCACCAGGTGTGAATGATTGATGGGTTCTACATGTAAAGCGACTTTGGGTACTTAGAAAAGCGCTATATAAATCCCAGTTATTATTATTATTATTATTATTATTATTATTATGTACTGTAAATAAGTAGACGCGCACACAGCTGCTTGGCTTGATGCCAAATATTAGAGGACCGCCCATCTAACGTCAACGAGTGCAATTAAAATGACTGAATTTGGTAACAAATTGCTACAATTTGTGTTGCATCTTGAACAGATGTGTGTTTTACCTGCTACATGGCTTATCTGGGTACATTTATCCATAGTTTTGCTTTTAGTACTTACTAATAATTGCATTGTTCTTAAAGCACATACCAGGATTGGCAACCATAAATCAGGAAGCATTTAATTTAATGTAAATAAAGCTTTTTTATTATATTCTAATATAATCTTTGATTATGGCAGACTATATGTAATAAGAAAAATTGTAAATTGTTCTTTGAGTGCAATAAGAAAAACACAATGTGTTTAATTTATATTTTAACCTTCTAAAAATTTTCTTTAAGTGCAATAGGAAACAAATGTTTATTGTATTGTAAGATTTTCTGTTAACATAAAGCCAAAATTGACACTTTTTTGTAGTTCCTTTTATTTGGAAAAGTATCAAAGTATCGAAAAGTATTGATATACATTTTGATACCGGTACCGGTACCAAATTATTGGTATCGGAACAACCCTAGTATGTTGTATAATAACTTTCATAGCAAGGGTTGGTAGCCAAATGCAACAACAACAAAAAAAATCTTGTAAATGGTATCCCAATGTTTTTTTGGAGCGTAAAATTTAATTTCTCCCCCAAGTCCCAAAATGTTTGGTGTTAGATTAGGGGTGTCAAAAATAACAAGTTAACTGTTATTAATTACAAACAAATAATGCATTATTCATGTGTAAACACAGTTTAATTGCACCATTCATTTTATATAGTCAATGATCAGGTCAATCAAAGCATACCTTAGTGCGGGGGTGTCAAACTCGTTTTTATCAAGGGTCACATCGCAATTTTTAATGCACTCACAGGGCCACGTTGAATGACATGGCGAACCACGTTTTGATGCTACGGGCCATTGTGAATGGCGTGGTAGGCCACATTAAATGATTTGGCAGACCACAATAAAGGATGTGGCAGACCACTCTAAATGACGTGGAAGACCACAGTAACAGACGTGGCAGACGACATTAAACAATTAAATGAAATCAAAGACCACATTGAATGGCGTGACGGGCCACATTTAATTATGTGGAAGACCCCATTGTGTTTGACACACACCTTAGTTCAAAAATGAGTGAGGAGACTCCCAACGGCGTGCTTGAAGGCAAATCTCACTTCAAAATACACTTGGAAACACTTTAAAAAATGACAAGTATTCAAGTCAAAATATTCCTGTATCATATTTTTTTTTTTTAACATTTGTTTATTGATTTACAGACACATTTAAATGACAGGAATTGTTTCGCTGTGTTTTTGTCCCTACAAGTAAAACACAATAAAACAATGTTAATAATTATAAAATAAGAAGAAGAAATACAGTTAGAAACCGCAGACAGATAAAACCACATACAGCTGCATTCCTGAATGACCTTAGAGAGACATAGCAACCCACAAGCACACAAAGGACTCATCAACCACCCACGTGTCTATTGTAATTCAACCAGGGTTAATTAGGAGATCCGTTTGTCTGACATATCTCAGAAAGGCACCCCACAGTTCATGAAACTTCACAGAACAACCAGTCAATGTCAGCCTAATCTTCTCCAATTTGACAAAATACAGAACATCTTTAATCCAGCGGGTGTAGCAAGGAGGCGCTGTTGCCTTCCAATTTAATAAAATGTGTCTTTTAGCCAATAAAGTAGTGAATTCCACAAGATTATTTTTGGATTTGCTAAGGGTAGATGACAGAGGTGCTACCCCAAATAGTACTCTTAGAAGATTTGGTTCAATCCTTTTGCCAGTAACCAAAGACAAAAGATGTCCGTCCATTCTCTGTTCAGGGATGGGAGGAGCTAAACATATGTATTAAATTAGCTAAAGCCCGTTGGGACCGATGACACGATACAGATATTCGGTCATACATCTTAGCTAGTCGAGCCTTGGTATAATAAGTACGATGTATCAGCTTGCATTGAATAAGGCTGTGTCTGGCACAAATAAAATACTTATGAACTTTCCTTAAAATCTCTGTCCAGCTATCCTTAGATAGGGTCACTCCTAAATCCTTCTCCCAAAGTGACTGAATTGAATTTCCAGACTCAGGACTTAAAAGAAAAACACGGTTATAAATATGTGTAATTGATCTTTTAAAGTTGGAAGCAGTGTTAGAAAACATATTTAAACTGTGTCAGTCGGTAAATCTGGAAACCTAGGGAAAGTATTACTAACAAAACTGCGGATCTGTAGATATCTAAAAAAGTGTTGATTGGAGTGAACATTTATCACAAAGCTGCTGGAAAGAGGCAAAAGTGTTGTCAATGTATACATCTTTATTGTTGTTGATCCCCAGACTTGACCATCTTTAAAAGGCACAATCGACAAGAGACGGGAGCAAAGCATGATTAGCAGTGATGGGTGCAAGACTAGAAATAATCTGTAAGCCAAAATAAAGCTTAAACTGAACCCAAATTCAGAATGAGGTTTTAACAATTGGATTTTTCGTAAAAGCGGAAGTAGATGAGTGGATGGAAGAGTGAACCAGAGCCCTAAGAGATACTGGTTTAGTTGAGTTAGCCTCCATAACCAACCATATTGAAGAATTATAATGTTGTTCCTGTATGACAGTTTGACAATAAAATTCCTTTCTGCCAAAATATTGGGGTGTTTTTTTAATATTTATTCAAATTATGCAAGCAAGTAATTTACTGTGATTAACTAATCTGATTTAAAAAAAAATGAAATTGTTTGACAGTAAAATTAAAAACTACTACCAGGGGTATAGTGCAGCTAACACTAACACAATATGCTGACAAGACAACTAACTGGTGTGTTCAGGGACTTTTGTAACTACAGTAGCCAAGCCATTAACAGTAACTTGTTAAAATGAATTACAATTAAAATTCTAAATAGCATAATATAATGTATGTTGTATAATAACTTGCATGACAAGGGTTGTGAACCAATGCATACTTTACTGTAGCCACCCTTTTTTTTTTTTTTTTGCGGACACAAAAAAGACCAAAAATACTTGGCATCGACACAAATCAAAGAGAAAAAATATATAATCTTCAATACAATATTCTCATTTGGAGAAAAAAAAACCCATTAGTAATATTACAATAATTAAACAAAACAAAACATATTGTGTGTCCCAAAAAGAGCAAGAAGAAGCAAAGCTTATAATGCGCATCCTGCCCCATCACTTACACATAATCATCTCATTGTTGATCAACAATACAATACATAATCACCTGATATTTAACAATAGTCAATATATTATTACAAGATACATATCATATATACTAGGGCTGCAATGATTAATCGATTGAAGCTTTGGTTGAGATTCCGTTACTTTGATTATCGTATTTTTTTGGACCATAAAGCGCGCTCGATATTTAGGTCTATTTTCATATAAAAGGCACACCGGATTATAAGGTGCACTAAAGGGGTCATATTATGATTTTTTTTTTTAAAACACTAATTTAAAACACTTCGTTGTGTTCTACATAAAATATGTAAAGGGTAGTTCTTCGGTCAAAATGTTGCATAAATTATGTTTTATAGACCATTTTCAAGCTGCTTTCTGACCGTCTCTTCAGGACGCGCCGTTTTGTGGGCGGGTCTTATTTATGTGGCTCCACTTTGACAGTGTCTTAACCTCAACATCTTTGTTGCACAGCTAGTTTTTAGCACTTCCATTGCAAATCTACTGACAGATATGTTATAACTATATTAGAAATGGCAACAGCGCAGGATGACTGCCCCACAATAAAAGGATAAAGAAAAAGAAAGAGCTACGGCGCGGGCTACAATTGCAGCCGCACGCAAATTTTCAGGACTTATGCAGATCCCAAATACACAACAGCAGGTGCCAATATGTAAGAAAAGTTTGTTTTCCATAATAGGTCGAAACAAAACGCCAGATAATAAGTTTCCTAATAGGTGCCATTTTGGGGTCCTCGTACACATCCCATAATGATATGCATATGTTAAAGCACAGCAAATCTGACTACCAAAGTTGTACTAAAACTTTTGACAGATTTTTGAGCGCCGTATGTAATGATCTATATACTCAATGAAGCGTGATAATTTTGGGCCAACTTGCTAACCTGCTAACAGCCTGCAGTGCACACATATCTCTTATGTGTGACTGCCATCTACTGGTCACACTTATCACTACACCATGTACCAAATAAAATTGCTACGAGGTCGGTCAGCACAACCAGAATGAATATATATATTAAGCACACCGGGTTACAAGTCGTACTGTCGATGTTTGAGAAAATTAAATGATGGTAAGTGTGTCTTATAGTTAAAAAAAATACAGTAATCGTTAAATGATAATAAAAGAATAATAACCCCTCAATACTGTAACTGTGTCACAATCTATTTTTGTCAGAAACAATGGTAGCAACCAAACAAAATAGAAAATTAAAATTATATTGGGTGACAAAACAGCCTATTGCAGGTTTATTACGCATTCATTTGTGATCCTGAACACATAAAACAGCAACAAAGAAATGGACAGGGGTGAAACCATCATCTCGGCAGGGGGTGAACATGTGATTAACAAAAAGACCTGATCACACTGTTAATTATTTGAGTATTGAAAAGAGCCCACAAGCAATCACGTTGAATAATTAGGTCAAACTAATAAACCCCCCCTGCCACACACACACACACACACACACACACACACACACACACACACACACACACACACACACACACACACATACCCATACCCACTCAGATAATGTTCCACTGTCCAATGTGTAATGTAGGTCATTTCTCCCAGATGCATATCACAGTAGTTTGTAGTGGGAGAGCGGCAGGACTTGAAAGAACGCAGACATGGTACGGTTCTCTTCAAGGACAAGATGTGCTAAATGAGCTGTATCATGCAGGGAGTCTGGTGCATCTTCAGCCTTTCTGTAGAACCTCCATGGTTCAATACAATCGCTTTTTCCAAAATAAAAATAATCCGTCGCTATCATAAAACCTTAACTCATATGGAATAAGTTATTTATCTTTAATACAACATGTAAAACAATTACCCAATTTTAACAATGAATGTGAAATGTCAACGTTCCAAAATGGACACACACAGAAATAACATTAACATGATAAAACACTGTACCTTAATTTGTTTAATAATAGGTGACGTCAAGTATGGCTACAACGAATAATCGATTAATTGTACACTGTAGAAACATATAATTTAAATAAGCTTCAATTTATATTCTGTTGCTTCGGTTAATCATTCAATGAGTGTAACTGACAAACATTTATAAAATCAGGGCCTCATAGAGTGCATTAACTTTAAATATGCGGACATAGTTTCCACACGCCCTCTGCAATAGAACACACATGAGAGTGGTGGTTTGTGTGTGTGTGTGTGTGTGTGTGTGTGTGTGTGTGTGTGTGTGTGTGTGTGTGTGTGTGTGTGTGTGTGTGTGGCGAAAAGTGGAGAGTTAAAAAAAAACAACCCAAAAAACCTCAAAACATTTAATTAATGCAAGTGAAACTTAATAATGTGGATGGTTCAGGGAGAATCGGAATGTAAGACCCGCTTCCCATCCATGCCCAATCAGAGGGTGTACCACCCACTTTCAAAAATGCATCGTCCTCTGATTTCGGATCAACATTTGCAGTACGAGTGACTGACATCACACAAGTAGCTGCAGAAAATATCTAACAAGCTAAATAGTCCATGAGAGTTGTGTTTGCTCATCTGAGTTGACGTCAGAAATTCATTTGCAGCCGGTGGCTCGTTTTTTTTATTCGCTCATTTAGAAATACAATCAAACAACAAAAACACCAGCAAAACAGGATGAATAGAGCAAAAAAAAAAAAACAGCGCAAACAGAAAAAGCCGAAATTATATGTACGTATGTATATGAGGTTGACAGGTCTGTAAATATGTACTGTATATGGAGTATCATTGTTTGTGCATTGTAAGTGTATGTTTGACATACTCACTTATTGTCCAACTTGTCTCCTTCTTCTGTTCTTAAGTACTCAAAATGAAAGGAAGTCCAATCTACAACTGGAGGTATGCTGGTTGCTATCTACATAACATAGGGCTTTCTGTTCAATCTGATTCTATTCGACATACAGATCACATGTTTGTATTTTGAACTCAAATTTTCAGTTATAATTCATCAATTAACTTAAATCCTATGATTGATGTTTCCCTGGATGAATCGTAGCCCCGCATTTGTCCACATTGGGCCTCACTCACTCATCACTGAACACCCGCTTCGATGCCATTTTAAAATGCTGTATTTAAATTGGCTCGGGTCTCAAGTGTGGAAACCTATCAGCTTACTGAGAGCGGGGATTAGAATGAAATTGGCTGCTGGTCAGAGTCGTGTTGTGCACATCTGGCCGGCTTGGCCAAACTTCAGGACAAATAGATGGCCAAAATGTATATTATGATGCTTGCCTGTGCATGCTTTATCAACACGTATGATGACTTTATTTTGCTGTTTTTGATTGGATTGATCAACATTATTTGCATATTACCCCTAATTTGATTTTTTTCCCCCACCATAACGGTGGCAGTAACCAGTCACGATCCACTGTTGCATGAGTGAGGACTTTCTGTAATCTTCAATATGCTCGTGTCAATCCTAATTCCATGTTCTGTTTCTCAGCAGGCAACCAGAAGAAAACTGCCGTGATGTAATCATCTCTTCCTGGAACTCTTGGGCTCTTATACAAAATGTTCCTTCAGTCCCTCCAAGCCAACTCTTCTGTCCTCAAACTATCCAAATATCAGCCATTAATCATCACAGATCCTATCTTTCCGGCATGAATCTGCATGATTCTAAAACATACTTGATTTGGACAAAGAGGTGGAATTTTGAATATTATGGAGATGTAGCCCCATGCATTTTCCCTTTTTTTTTGCAGGTTCTCTTTATTTAAGCTGAAACATTTATTAGTGCTAAATACAAAACATGCCTAATCAATATGAGTCAGGGTCAACCTAATTCTTCAGTACAACTGAATTGTAGCTGATCATCTCAATCATCCAGGTTTCAAATACTTTTGTTTAATTTTTTTTTCTGGCAATTTGATATCTCATATTGTACTCCTCTGTCACAAATGTGTAAAAATGCAAGAAAATACAATGAAAGAACATTTTTATACAATGTTTTGTAGGAGGAGCTTGTTGTGATGGCGGGGGGCTTTGTGTGTCTGTAATATACTTGTATTTTGAATACTTCAAAAATATCAAGTGTTTGGCATATGTGCTGTTAAAAATAACTTTTGGGGACAGAACCTCCATGGCGTTGGTAATGATTTATTCCTGAGGTACTTGGAATGAGTGATGAGGGTGCTCTAACAGAATGTTGGATGAGAGGAACGATGATATTACGGACTGCAATGAGGTCAAAGTGGATTCAAAAACCATAGCACCACTTAAAAAAATGTTACATAAAACGCAGTCCATCTTTTTCCTATCGATCAAATAAGCTGGCAATAAAAATATTTTACTGATACATCTATCAATTTATGTCAACAAGAGTTTTCAAATGTATTAATCTTGGTCATGAATGAATGAAAGTCAAGGCGAGGTAGATTAATTTTCCACACTCTTTTTATAGGTATTCTGTCTTAAATTTTAATGCTGCTTCCGTGAGCTTCTTCAAGGGCATTTTGTGTTGCATATGTGTAGTATGGTGGATTTGATGTTTTGGTATACTGTAGTTTTAAAAAAAGAAACAATACTTTTCTCTTACTTTTTGACCTCTGAGGTGGCAAGGCTTTTGACAGTTCTCCGAAACAAGGGGCTGATTAAAGCAAATCATTTGGGTGCTAAATGATCAACTCTAATAACTTGAAGTATTTTATCAAGAGAACATAGGTACGAAGATAAAAAAAAAAAAAACTGTAAAATATGCACAAACGGTTAAGAGCATTCTCCAAAGCAACGTAATCAAGAGACTGTCAGCAAAACCTGTTTTACTACTTTTGCTTGGTATTTATGTGACACTTCTACATGTTTATAGTATTGGTCGGTAAGACTACTGATGTTGGGAGGGATCTTTTACTTTGCATTTGTGCGTTCAATTTCTAAACCAGTCAATTTCTAAAGTGCACATCATTGCACATCCGATAAGCTCTTTGCGTGCCTTCTGCATTGTAAAAAGATATGTATGTGACTTTTAAAGAATGAACTTATGGCATTTTGAGCTGTATTGTACATCAACGTCCTCAGACAAGAATTTAGTAGGAAATCCAATGAAATGTTAGACATTGTATTTCATCATTGTGCAGCAAGCACATGCCAATACTGTGAACATTTACCAAAAAAAAAAAATAATGTAATTATTATATTTTAGTATGGTTTTGGACATTTTGAATAACAATTCATAATGACAAGTACATTCGTGCTTCAACTGACAAGCTTAATTGGTTGTGTGACAGACCTCTCCTGTTGTTTTTCTAAGCTGAGGTCTTTATCATTATGAATGGCATGCATTCAAATAAAGAATGACTGATTGCTACTTTTGTTTATATACAGTAGTACCTCAACTTACAACTTAAATTGGTTCTGTGACGGAGCCTTTAACTCAAAACACTTCAATTTCCAATCCTCTCCCATTGAAATGAATAGACATCAATCTAATTGGTGCTAAAACAGCCCAATTCTAACATGGAGTGTATACCAGCTGCACTCAAGCAGAAGGCGGGGTACACCTCCATGCCTTTTTAAAAAGAAAAAGAAAACTTTGAGATAAGAAATACTGTATAACAAATAATACAATTGAATGTACTTCTAACAACTACAGTACTTTTATAAAGTAATGTAATAATAAAATACAGCATTTCTCTTGGAGACTGGACTTTTACTGCATCTCCTTCCAGCTGCTTCCCCGTCAAACACACTATCAGCAGCTTTTCCATATTTTAATGTATACATGTCCAATGTTTGGATATTATTTTAACATTCTTTGCTGGCGTTAGACTCATTCTGTTTCAGTATGGCGCAGACTAGCAGTGATATGCTAGAATGGGTTTGCCAAGATCTTCTCATGACGATTTCTTTATTTAATTCATGGAACATCATCCGCTTCTTCTTCTCACCACTGTCCTTCACATTCACTTTCTTCCTTTCCATGATTGGAAAACCAAAATGTGTCTATCTCTAGCGGTAAGATAATGCTGGTGAAACAGATGTTTTGGGCGGATCTTACTGGGTTCACTGTGACATTTGCAGCACTAACTAGTGGCGTAGATGCTTGTAACTCAAATTTTTGCTTACAACTTAAAGCAATACAATTAGCCGAGCAACAGCTCTTATCTCAAAACACTCTTAAGTTGAAGTACCACTGTATTTTATTAATCACTTCTTCTGTTATACTTGTTTTTTTCCTAAAAATATGTTTTTTTGCTGAAAAAGTGGTTGATACTCAGCGTTGTGGTCGCAGTGATCCTACTTCGAATCATGGTCGGGCACCAAGTGTTGTAAACTACCCGGGTCTTCTTGGTTGAAAAGCCAAGGATCGAGTCAACAAAATATTGATTTATTTAAATCATGCGTCAAAATAAATTCAGAATAAGGGTCAAATCGTACAAAAAAACTAAGTTGGGGCACTCTTAAGCTGAGGTACCAATGTATTTTGCATTGTGCATAATCCTACTAAATTCTTGTGGGAACCGGCGCCAGAAAATGATGGTTATCCTATGACGAACTACTACAACGTATACTCAAACAACACAGACGTTGAAAGATAATGACTCAGCATTTTGTTTTCCAAAACCAGTAGATGCATTTAGTGTACATGGAACCACTTTTTACCTTGTGTTTTTTTATGAAGTAGACTTTTTGATATCTTCTGTAACTTCACTGTGATCAAATGGCACAGGGGGTGCTCGTTCTTGCTTAGTGTCATCATCACCTCGTGTCAATTTTTTTCCACCATCAGATTGTACAGTATGCTTGAGGATGACGTCACATGCGGTCCACTCCCATCCCATTTACAGTAGTAGATCAAAGACCGAATGGGAGAGAATGGCTTTGCTTTCTTTTCAAGTCCAGTTAATTGTCCAATTTTGATGTCGCTTATTTGGCTTTAATGTTCTGCTTGATCATAATAGTTTGAATAAAGATTTTTAAAATCGGTCTCTTTGCTGTGTCTCTCTGATGGAACACAAAGAACAATACAAAGTTATCACAAGTCAAAGACGTGCTCTCTCTGCCTGAACTTCCTTCTCACACACAATATTCTGACCCAGTTTCCCTTTGTGTTCATTCTTAGAAACCAAATGAGGGAGTTGTGCTTCCACTACAACATGCGGAAGCACACAATCGTGAGCTTGGCTGGTACTAGCAGAGGTCTCTAGAGCAGTGGTTCTTAATCTTGTTGGAGGTACCGAACCCCACCAGTTTCATATGCGCATTCACCGAACCCTTCTTTAATGAAAAATAAAATGTTTTTTTTTTCAAATTCAAGACAAAGTTATATGTTTTTGGTAACACTGTAGTATGGGGAACATATTCTAAGTAACAAAGACTTAATTTAGAGTTATTTGGTTAGGGTTAGAGGGTTAGGGCTAGGGTTAGAGTGTTAGGGTTATAATGAGGCCATGCCGAATAAGGCATTAATAAGTACTTAATAATGACTAGTTAAAAGCCAATATGTTACTAATTTGCATGTTAATAAGCAACTAATTAATGATGAATATATTCCCCATACTAAAGTGTTACCATGTTTTTATACTGGTGCACAAAATGAACCGTGCATGAACATCAGCTTGTTCAAACAACAAAACCAGCACAGTGCATGAACTCACAACAAATTACACACCTGCAAAACAGTCTGACTTCTGCTGTTGCCGTATCCGTAATACGCCGATAGGGAGAAGTTTTTATTTACGCGATGAGTCGGGTGGATTGTGACCTCCGCCGAACCCCTGAGCCCGACTCACCGAACCCCTAGGGTTCGATCAAACCCAGGTTAAGAACCACTGCTCTAGAGTTGCTGCATGCTTTGCTTCTTGATTTATGTCTTCCTGTTAAAAAAATAAAAAAAAGCATGTCAAGTTATGTACAGTACGACGTTTTGTATGATAACTGCTTGTTATGTTGCACAAGTGATGAACAAAAGGCTACACGCCTCTCAGCAGTACTTAGCTACAAAAGGACTTGAACTCCTCTGGATACTTGTCCATTAAAAGAATTGGAAGTAGGTCGGAGGGGGGAGTAAGCAGTGCACCTGTGGCTACATTTGTGCGTGCTGTGATGCGCTGTGTGCCATGCATTCTATCCACAGCGGTCTACATTTTCTCAACTGGAGCTGGACCGACTTTACAGCCATGCAGCTGTGACGGGCAGGGAACTGACGTTGTCTTGCATGCCAGCCTTATATCTCCTGGTCCTGAAATGACCCTGCAAAGAGACTGCAAATTGGTCCAAAATCAACAAGCGCACTGTAATAAAGATGCCCAAAGTGGGGCTCGCGGGGCCTGTTGTGCCATTTCGTTTGGCCCACCAAAGGGTGGCTACCAAATGTAATACGCATTCATACTGACCTCTTCAAGATGCACAATTATTAATGGAATGTCTGCAAGGCTACGCCGTAGAAAATAGTTAGTATATTTTACTGTAAAAATCTGGCAGCTTAGTTGCCATAAATGTACTGTAAAATCATCAGTGGTACCATTTTTCTATTTAGAGTAAAATGGGGAACGTCAATTTGCCATTCTGTAGATTTCACTGTAAAAAAAACTGGCAGCTCAGTCACCAGAATTTGTTTTTACGTAAAAATGCTAAATGGTTGTTAAAAGTAAAAAAAGTGTATGTTTTTCAATGTGAAAGAAAAGTTAAAGCTAAAGTACCAATGATTGTCACACACACACTAGGTGTGGTGAAATGTATCCTCTGCATTTGACCCATCCCCTTGTTCACCCCCTGGGAGGTGAGGGGAACAGTGAGCAGCAGCGGTGGCCGCGCTCGGGAATCATTTTTGGTGATTTAATCCCCAATTCCAACCTTTGATGCTGAGTGCCAAGCAGGGAGGTAATGGGTCCCATTTTTATAGTCTTTGGTATGACTCGGCCGGGGATTGAACTCACGACCTACCGATCTCAGGGCGGACACTCTAACCACAAGGCCACTGAGTAGGTGTAAAAATCCCCGTACATTTTTAGGTAAAATTCTGGTGACTTATCTGCCATTTCTTTTAACCAAAACATCTATAGATTTAGCATCCTCCAAATGTCTAATCTGTCTGTGTACAGTTTGAAAGCGATCAGATGAAATATCTAGGACAAACTGGGTACAAAACAACACCTGGAATGTTGTGAGGTCAAAAATTTACTTAAAAGATGCAGAGTTGCATGTCAACTGAATTAGGCACACAATCTGTGTGACAATCTCTACTACCTTATATTTACATATGACATTGTGGGGCTGCATTCCTCACTCGTGGTGCTATTGCATGGTAAATATCACTATTTGGCTCATGGACCATTGGCACATTTTCACTTTGGCCCTTGGAGGCAAAATGTTTGGGCACCCCTGCTCTACTGTACGCTACAATACTACAAACCCTGTTTCCATATGAGTTGGGAAATTGTGTTAGATATAAATAAAAACATGAATACAATGATTTGCAAATCCTTTTCAAACCATATTCAGTTGAATGCACTACAAAGACAACATATTTGATGTTCAAACTCATAAACTTTTTTTTTTTTTTCAAATAATAATTAACTTAGAATTTCATGGCTGCAACATGTGCCAAAGTAGTTGGGAAAGGGCATGTTCACCACTGTGTTACATGGCCTTTCCTTTTAACAACACTCAGTAAACGTTTGGGAACTGAGGAGACACATTTTTTTAAGCTTCTCAGGTAGAATTCTTTCCCATTCTTGCTTGATGTACAGCTTAAGTTGTTCAACAGTCCGGGGGTCTCCGTTGTGGTATTTTAGGCTTCATAATGCGCCACACATTTTCAATGGGAGACAGGTCTGGACTACAGGCAGGCCAGTCTAGTACTCGCACTCTTTCACTATGAAGCCACGTTGATGTAGCACGTGGCTTGGCATTGTCTTGCTGAAATAAGCAGGGGCGTCCATGGTAACGTTGCTTGGATGGCAATATATGTTGCTCCAAAACCTGTATGTACCTTTCAGCATTAATTGCGGCTTCATAGATGTGTAATTTACCCATGTCTTGGGCACTAATACACCCCCATACCATCACAGATGCTGATGCAGTACAGCCTGAGGGATCGAAGGTCACGGGTTTAGCTGCTTACGTGCAGTGATTTCTCCAGATTCTCTGAACCCTTTGATGATATTACAGACCGTAGATGGTGAAATCCCTAAATTCCTTGCAATAGCTGGTTGAGAAAGGTTTTTCTTAAACTGTTCAACAATTTGCTCACGCATTTGTTGACAAAGTAGTGACCCTCGACCCATCCTTGCTTGTGAATGACTGAGCATTTCATGGAATCTACTTTTATACCCAATCATGGCACCCACCTGTTCCCAATTTGCCTGTTCACCTGTGGGATGTTCCAAATAAGTGTTTGATGAGCATTCCTTAACTTTATCAGTATTTATTGCCACCTTTCCCAACTTATGTGGCACATGTTGCTTGCATAAAATTCTAAAGTTAATGATTATTTGCAAAAAAAAAAAGTTTATCAGTTTGAACATCAAATATGTTATCTTTGTAGCATATTCAACTGAATATGTGTTGAAAATTATTTGAAAATCATTGTATTCCGTTTATATTTACATCTAACACAATTTTCCAACTCATATGGAAACGGGGTTTGTATATTGTTTGTGTGCTGCATGTTCCAGAAGGGAAGGGTGAAGTGAAAAGCAAAACAGGTAATTTTTGCTCTTTGTGTGTCAGTTCCGGAGGTGGGAATAGTAGCTACAAATTGTACTCAAATAAAAGTACTAGAGCAGGGGTGTCACGACCTGCCTGACTTTATTGTTCCTTATTTCTGTATTAATTTCCTTTCCTGCGCTCTTATTTTCGTTTTACTTCCTGTTTCTCCACAGGTGTCATATTCCTACTTTGCTTTTGGCATTAAAGTCATGTTTACCTGCGCTACGTTTGCTCTCCCTGCATCTTGGGGTTCAAGACCGACAGAACGCAACAAGGGGATTCCAAAACTTTTCCATCAAGGGCCGCATACTGAAAAGTCAAAGTATGCGGTGGTCATCTATTTATTTTGTTATTTTGCTAGAAAGAGACATCATATATATTTCAAGACAAAACTTAGTGTCAGCTTTTTGTAAAAGGTGACAAAGATATATTATCATTAGTTATATATATCATGGGGACGGTGTGGCGCAGTTGGGAGAGTGGCCGTGCCAGCAACCTGAGGGTTCCTGGTTCGATCCCCAGCTTCTACCAACCTAGTCACGTCCGTTGTGTCCTTGATCAAGACACTTCACCCTTGCTCCTGATTGTGGTTAGGGCCTTGCATGGCAGCTCCCGCCATCAGTGTGAATGTGTGTGTGAATGGGTGAATGTGGAAATAGTGTCAAAGCGCTTTGAGTACCTTGAAGGTAAAAAAGCGCTATACAAGTATAACCCATTTACCATTAGTTGTTACAGGGGTGTCCACAATGCAGCCCTGGGGCAATTTGCAGCTTGCAGCTCGAGTTTTGTTGACCTGCGGAATATTGTCCGTGAAAAAAGACACACAGTCATGGGGAGAACATGCAAACTCCACACGAGCTGTTATTGTGAGGCACGCCCACTGACCCCTTTTCCATCATGCAGCCCAAGCAGTAACCAATAGGCTATAAATAAATATAATGATAATATAAAGTAAACAAATGTAGCGTATAAAAGTAATTATAAAAAGTTTGATGCATTAAAACTTCTCTGGCAAGTGCAATGTATCAACAAATTTACTTAAATAGATCTAACAGCGTAAATGTAGTATGTTTCAACCCACCTCTGATCACTTCCACCTACCCTTAAAACCTCCCACGACAGTCATATTCACTATTAATGAATAAATTAATCAATAAGGGGGGGTCATTAAAGGCCATACAGTACTAAAACTTACAGTTTATATAGAATTGTATAAGCTACTTGGCTGACATTTGGGCAAAGCGCAGCTGGCATTTTTTTCTGTGGATTAGGTTAATAAAAAATAGAGATATTCAGATTTGGTGACAAGCGGTTTATGGGATTTTTACTAGATTGTGCTGACCTGGTAAGCCCTTTTTATTGGAAAGTATACATGGAAATGTTTGCATGTTTTACAGAATGACCACATGCTTTAAGTTGTATGTCATACAGTGTTACCTCAATTCAAGAGTGTTTCGAGATAAGAACTGCGCCTTTTTGGAATTTTTCCTATTGTTCATGAGAGACATGAACAGAAATGTCTTTTTTTGAGGGGGGATTTTAAAGGTCCAAATACGCTTGGATGATGCGGCTAATGAGAGTTACCGTAGCCTTCAAAACCATCTAAGACAACTTCAAAACCCTCCAATGTTTTTATATACACACTGCAAGTATATATATATATATATATATATATATATATATATATATATATATATATATATATATATATATATATATATATATATATATATGTATATATATATATATATATATATATATATATATATACAATTTATTAACAGACATGTTCATAACAATATCTAATGTGTACAATATTTACCATATTTTGGTCATCTTAAGCAATGCCGGAAGTTATTTCCTCAGCGCATTTATTTCCGTTTCCATAGCAGCGCACATCCGACTTCCTGCAACAAATGTGTGTTCCTTCTTCCGGAATCAAACACGATTGTTTTCGAATCATGGCAGACTTGGTAACAGATACGAAAACAACTATTTTTGAACAAATGAGGATTCACAACCGTATCTTTTTTGCAGCTGAACACACAGAGGATGAACTGCTGCTAATAGAAGTGAGCACCAAGGAAGAGTAAAACGTTGGAGCAGACTGAAGCTGAGAAAGTGAGTTTGCCGTGACTTGACGCTGTACCCGAACCATGCTATTTTGACATAAATGGAGTGCTTACCCCAAATAAACCGGAAAAAATCATCCATAGCCAGACAACTGCCCAGAGAGTAAGTCATTAAAATATTGATTATGATACATGCAGCACGTCATGCGTTTTATTACAACTACAGTACAGATATATATGTACAAACAAAACATGAAATGTGGGCTAATACTTTACAGACTCTGTAATATGATGGTTCATGTTTTTCAGTCAGTACAGATTTGTGTTCAATCGTATTGTGATGTGCATTACAAACTCAAAAAGCGATTCGGGTACTGATGTAGAAGCTAGCTTATCTCTTGCCGTAGTTAGCTTTTACGGCTAATACCCAAGCACGCCGATGTGTTACTACAATAGAAAAAGAGTTCCTCAGTGTTCGCTCTTACAATAACAATGTAGGTACAGTTTGGTTATTATACAGGTTATGGAAGGTAAATGGAGTATTGTTGTTGGTTTTTGAATGCATTTTTAAAGTGATTTATGGGTAGCATTGATTGCTCCTATTATCTGCGTTGCTAGTCACCTAGAACGAGCCATGTTTACAAATTACAATGCAAAAAAAAAAAACCTTCTGTCTCTCATAAGGATTGTGAACGATTGGTTAAATTCCATGAAAGTGCAGTTTCCCTTTAAATTGCATTGCAAAATCTGAGATACATGCATTTCTGCCATCAGTTGGCATAGTGAACCCTGTAAGATCTTCCCAGCACATGGACAGTGCTGAAATGAAGAAGCGGATTATATTCATTTAATTCAAGAAAGAAATAAACAAAAACATGACCAAGCGTGTCGCGAATAAATTCGAGCCTATCACTGCTAGTCTGCACCATCTAGCAGAATGAGTCTTACACCAGCCAAGAAAATAAATAAATAAAATAATATCTAAACAGCCGATATGTATCCATGAAAATAAAGAGAAGCTGCTGATGATGCATTTGACAAAGAAGCAGCTGAAAGGGGATACTGTAGAAGTCCACTTTCCAAGGTACATACTGTACATATTATTTCTTCATAAAACTGCTGTAGTTGTTAGTAGTACATTCTATTGCAGTGATTCTCAAACGGTGCGGTACGCGGGCTCCATCTTTTGGTATGGCCAAAAAAAAATCACTTAATTGAATATTCAAACACAGTGTTACTGTTTAAACTGTGTGTGATGCTACATTGGCCAAAACATTAGATATCATGTTAAATAAAACCTCTGCCTTGTGTTTAATGAATATGTAGGCCTACTACGCTACTGTATTTTAATGTTGGTCATTATGGTGGCACATGGAGAGCCAAGTGTTTTCTGAGGTGGTACTTGGTGAAAAATGTTTTGAGAACCACTCTTAACAATTTAAAATGTTCTGTTTTTGGTGTTGCAAGCAATTGATTTCAATTCATTTCAGTGGGTGACATTGATTTGAGATACAAGTGTTTTAAATTGAGAGCTCTGTCCCTGAACTAATTAAGCTCACAAGCTGACGTACTATACCATACATTTGATAAATATCTACAATACATGCATACAAATTCTCTGTTTAAGGCTGCAGATGGCAACAGTCCTTTCATGCTCCTTGGCATGAGCTGGGATTTAAATGGGAATTAAAATGCTCTCTGGCGCCCTCTGTCTGTGTGTTTTATCCCTGAGAGTGTGAAGGCTGTTCGTGCTTCATCTTCCTGTGTCAGCAAGAGTCTGGCACTTTCATAATTTATGGCAACCTTTGCTATTATTACACACGTCAAATAATTTAGGACTAGGAAGTAAAATTGGACATCATTACGGAACAAGGCTGCTGAATGCAAAGACAGATTCATGCAAACTGTATGGCTTTTTGGACATAAAATGAATATATCCCTATTAGAAATGTACCAGTGACAGTGATGTGTGAGGCAGGATTTGGGCGTTTGACCTATTTGTAAGAGTCAGAACAGCAGGGAGGATGGCCTGGCTGGAGCCCATGCACACAATGGGGTCATGAGTCTTATTACCTAGAGCTGCGGTTTCCAGGGTGCAGATAAAGCCAACATGTGATGTGCGACTCGGCCACAACCCAATGGAGAAATCGCCTGTGCGTGTTTTTCCTCTCCTTTGGAGCAGAGACTGTGTGAAGAGATAAGTCAGCGACTGCACTGCTGCAGGAACAGATATGAACAGGTTGTCACTCCGATTTAGAAAGAGACACAGAGCAAGACAGGGAACACAAATGAGTTATTGCATCTGCGAATAAATGTCATGAAAAATGCCAGACATCAAAAGACAGCATCTGTCGTGTTGCCTTTATGGTAAATCACTAAGATTTTGTTTGATGAAGTCAACAGTGTTGGGGAGCAGACAGCTCTGTTGTAATTATTGGATTATTCATCTATTTCGGTCTATGCATGCATGAATAGAGAACAGGCTTCATATTCCCAGAGGAATAAGTGATTGAAGGGGTGTGTTTTGAGCTTGCAGACATGTCTGATGCATAGATCTATAAGTGCACTGAATCAGGAGAGTGATGCCTGTGGCAGATTATATATATATATATATATATATATATATATATATATATATATATATATATATATATATATATATATATATATATGTATATATATATATATACAGGTAAAAGCCAGTAAATTAGAATATTTTGAAAAACTTGATTTATTTCAGTAATTGCATTCAAAAGGTGTAACTTGTACATTATATTTATTCATTGCACACAGACTGATGCATTCAAATGTTTATTTCATTTAATTTTGATGATTTGATATGGCAACAAATGAAAATCCAAAATTCCGTGTGTCACAAAATTAGAATATTACTTAAGGCTAATACAAAAAAGGGATTTTTAGAAATGTTGGCCAACTGAAAAGTATGAAAATGAAAAGTATGAGCATGTACAATACTCAATACTTGGTTGGAGCTCCTTTTGCCTCAATTACTGCGTTAATGCGGCGTGGCATGGAGTCGATGAGTTTCTGGCACTGCTCAGGTGTTATGAGAGCCCAGGTTGCTCTGATAGTGGCCTTCAACTCTTCTGCGTTTTTGGGTCTGGCATTCTGCATCTTCCTTTTCACAATACCCCACAGATTTTCTATGGGGCTAAGGTCAGGGGAGTTGGCGGGCCAATTTAGAACAGAAATTCCATGGTCCGTAAACCAGGCACGGGTAGATTTTGCGCTGTGTGCAGGCGCCAAGTCCTGTTGGAACTTGAAATCTCCATCTCCATAGAGCAGGTCAGCAGCAGGAAGCATGAAGTGCTCTAAAACTTGCTGGTAGACGGCTGCGTTGACCCTGGATCTCAGGAAACAGAGTGGACCGACACCAGCAGATGACATGGCACCCCAAACCATCACCCAACCATGCAAATTTTGCATTTCCTTTGGAAATCGAGGTCCCAGAGTCTGGAGGAAGACAGGAGAGGCACAGGATCCACGTTGCCTGAAGTCTAGTGTAAAGTTTCCACCATCAGTGATGGTTTGGGGTGCCATGTCATCTGCTGGTGTCGGTCCACTCTGTTTCCTGAGATCCAGGGTCAACGCAGCCGTCTACCAGCAAGTTTTAGAGCACTTCATGCTTCCTGCTGCTGACCTGCTCTATGGAGATGGAGATTTCAAGTTCCAACAGGACTTGGCGCCTGCACACAGCGCAAAATCTACCCGTGCCTGGTTTACGGACCATGGTATTTCTGTTCTAAATTGGCCCGCCAACTCCCCTGACCTTAGCCCCATAGAAAATCTGTGGGGTATTGTGAAAAGGAAGATGCAGAATGCCAGACCCAAAAACGCAGAAGAGTTGAAGGCCACTATCAGAGCAACCTGGGCTCTCATAACACCTGAGCAGTGCCAGAAACTCATCGACTCCATGCCACGCCGCATTAACGCAGTAATTGAGGCAAAAGGAGCTCCAACCAAGTATTGAGTATTGTACATGCTCATATTTTTCATTTTCATACTTTTCAGTTGGCCAACATTTCTAAAAATCCCTTTTTTGTATTAGCCTTAAGTAATATTCTAATTTTGTGACACACGGAATTTTGGATTTTCATTTGTTGCCACTTCAAATCATCAAAATTAAATGAAATAAACATTTGAATGCATCAGTCTGTGTGCAATGAATAAATATAATGTACAAGTTACACCTTTTGAATGCAATTACTGAAATAAATCAAGTTTTTCAAAATATTCTAATTTACTGGCTTTTACCTGTATATATATATATGTGTGTGTGTCAGTGCTGCACATGATGCATGTTTTAACTTATGACAGATCAACATTAAAGATGGACCAGGGATTTCCAAAATTTTCCCACCAAGAGCCGCAAACGGAAAAATCATTGCATGTGGGGGTCACTTTGACATAGTTTTTTCTGTCCAAAAATGCTATAAACAGAAATGATATGTATTTAAATAGAGAACTTTGTGTTGTAGGTGACATTATTAGGCAGCTAAGAATACATTTGTGTAAGCGTGTGTTCCTGTAATATTTCCGTAGTATTCCATTGTCATTGTTTATCGTTTTATAGATTAATTATTGTTATTATCAATTTGTATGATTTTATTTGCAATGTTACTGTTGTAGCTTTATGATATATCATCAATCAATCAATCAGTGTTTATTTATATAGCCCTAAATCACAAGTGTCTCAAAGGGCTGCACAAGCCACAACGACATCCTCGGTACAAAGCCCACATAAGGGCAAGGAAAAACTCACCCTAGTGGGACGTCGATGTGAATGACTATGAGAAACCTTGGAGAGGACCGCATATGTGGGTAACCCCCCCCCCCCTCTAGGGGAGACCGAAAGCAATGGATGTCGAGTGGGTCTGACATAATATTGTGAGAGTCCAGTCCATAGTGGATCCAACATAATAGTAATAATCCAGTCCATAGTGGGGTCAGCAGGACACCATCCCGAGCGGAGACGGGTCAGCAGCGCAGAGATGTTCCCAGCCGATGTTCCCAGCCGATGCACAGGCGAGCAGTCCACCCCGGGTCCCGACTCTGGACAGCCAGCACTTCATCCATGGCCACCGGACCTGTGCCCCCCCCCCCCCCCCCCCCCTCCACAAGGAAAAGGGGAGCAGAGGAGAAAAGAAAAGAAACGGCAGATCAACTGGTCTAACAGGGGGGCTATTTAAAGGCTAGAGTATTCAAATGAGTTTTAAGATGGGACTTAAATGCTTCTACTGAGGTAGCATCTCTAATTGTTACCGGGAGGGCATTCCATAGTACTGGAGCCCGAATAGAAAACGCTCTATAGCCCGCAGATTTTTTTGGGGCTCTGGGAATCACTAATAAGCCGGAGTTCTTTGAACGCAGATTTCTTGCCGGGACATATGGTACAATGCAATCGACAAGATAGGACGGAGCTAGACCGTGTAGTATTTTATACGTAAGTAGTAAAACCTTAAAGTCACATCTTAAGTGCACAGGAAGCCAGTGCAGGTGAGCCAGTATAGGCGTAATATGATCAAACTTTCTTGTTCTTGTCAAAAGTCTAGCAGCCGCATTTTGTACCAATTGTAGATTTTCTTTTTTGTTTTAGCGGTGCTATACTATCAATGGTTTTGCGCAGGGCATTGTCAAAGTTATTAGTTAGGTTATCAATAGAGCCGACATAATTTGGGAATGGTGCCATTACCAAAGGCAGTAGGTCAGCAAGAGTCATCGTTGTGGCAGCATTAATGTTGCGGCTGCTATAGCAGTTATTATTATTATTAGTTTGTTGACAATGAGTCAGAACTTCGAATTTTATAAGGTAATGATCGGACATTACTTTAGTATACGGGAGTACCATAACTTTGGAGGTGGTGACACCCCTGACCAGCACTAGATCTATCGTATTACCGGTGCGATGCGTAGGTTCATTTATTATTTGTGTAAGACCACAGCTATCAATTATAGTCTGGAGCGCCACGCACTGAGGGTCCGATGGGGTATTCATATGGATATTAAAGACCCCCATTATGATTATATTGTCTGCGTGCGTCACTAGATCAGCAACAAACTCTGAGAATTCATTGATAAAGCCCGAGTAGGGCCCTGGGGGGGCGGTAGATAACAGCCATATCGAGAGGCAGCGGTGCGACAGACCTCATAGTAAGCACCTCAAACGATTTGTATTTATTATTTAGGTTAGGGGTAAGGTTAAAGTTTTCATTGTATATTAGTGCGACCCACCCCTTTTAAGGGGACGGGCAATATGCGCATTCGTATAGTTAGGAGGAGATGCCTCATTTAGCGCAAAAAAAATCGTCTGGTTTGAGCCAGGTTTCGCTAAGACCAATGACGTTAAGATTGTTGATCCATTTGTAGTGTAATAATGCTCATTGTCATTTCTGTATTATTTTTAATTTTTTGCTAACTGCTTATTTGCTATTACTTTTACCATCATATTTGTACATGTCATATTTGCTGATGTTGCTCTATTGTTGTTGTTGTTGTTTGCTGTTGTGGTTTTTGTCTCTCTGTCTAATCCCCCTCTTGTCCCCACAATTTCCCCCTCTGTCTTCTTTTTTTTTCTCTTTCTATCCCCTCCTGCTCCGGCCTGGCTGCACTAAATGATAATATAAATACATTTAATAAAGTCAAATACAAATAAGGCAACAAGAGAAGTATCCTACACTTCTCTTTTGTAAAGTAAATCTGAACAGCCGACATGGGCATCTACATCAACTATATGATTTGCCTGAGAAGCTGGACAGGACACAAAAAAAAAAAAAAAAAAAAAAAAAAAAGATTGTTGTCCCTTATGACCTCATTAACTAATAACGTTTTGGGAGACAATGATCTTATGTTTAAAAATCCCATATTATAAGTATTGGGCTGTTTTGACGAGTTTTTGTTTAAATTATCCGTAGTAGCAATATTAATAATGTTGCGTTTATTATACGTAGTGCACTTTAAATAGTTTCGACCATATCTAGGAATTGATACGACGGGAATTTTCAGATTGTTTGCTTGATGCTGCGATCGACTGAACGCATCATGATTTGCCACCTCAGTAGAATGCACAACAGAAAACACATTATGTGATTTGTGTGTTATTCTAAGAAAATTGCTATGCGTACAGGAATTATCCAGCCTGGTGCTGGCTAGTTCTAGCTTAACTGACTCCTCACCCGGACTAGCAGGCTCTGTAATTGCCTGTGACCGGGCTTGCTCTAGTGTAGTTAGTCAAATGTGACTTATGCTGATATTGTTTGTATGTTAACCATGTGAAGCACTTTTGTGAGCTCTCTCTCTGTGAGAAGTGCCATGTAAATAAAATGTACTTACTTACTTATATACAATATCGATATTGAAGCCTTGAGTATCGGCCGTTACCTATGTTGATCCCATACGATATCAGCACAAATTTTACATGACTTTTATACATTTTTATTAGTCTGGTATGTTAGAAATGGCTTGATCAAGTGAAATTACTCAAGCTGAGAAAAATTATAGATATAAAAAGACACCAACCTATTTATTATCAACCATCCGGAATAAATTGACGCTGTCTTTAACTTGAGGTAGACGTAATTGTTTTCCGGGACGACACCTAGTGACCACAATCATTTATCAAGCTCATGATGCTGTAAATTAAATGATGCGTTTGTTACTGGATACTCTTTAATACGTTTCTGGCTCGGAGACGTTGTATTTATATTTCATATACTTGTTCATATTGGCCAATGTGTTGTTTTAATGACTCAGGAATTAAGGACACTCATGATGCATGTCTAGCTTGTGTGCTATTGAGTGCTTAGCTGTTGTGTAACTGCTAGCTCCTAGTAGCCCTTTAGCCTACCTTGTTTACCTTTTTGTGAATGACTTCACTAAAACACAAGAAAAGAAGGCTAAACGTGTGTGCTTATTGAAGCACAAGACAACATAATCCAGCATTTGTTTTTTGTTGAGATCGGACCAATATCCGATCTGGACACCCCAAGTTATCAGTATCAACATTTCAGCTTTTTCTGAAATACAGAATGTATTTTTTTTCTTACATTGTTACTAGAGGTAAGAATCTTTGGACACCTCACGATTCGATTACGATCACGATTCAAGAGCTACGATTCCATTAAAAAATAGATTATTGATGCAGTTTTTCTTTTCGTTTCACTAAATAAGCGTTTATCACTTGCAACTTTTGAAAACAGTGCATTTGTAATAAGAAATTCCCATCACATGTATTAAATTCATGGAAATGTGTGCAAAACTGGAACATAAGTGCCCCATAGTAAAGGAGCTGGTCGGATCTCTCTATGAGGTGAGAATGGCTGCATTACTTTACTATAAAAAAATCGATTATCGATTATTGATGTTTACTAATCGATTTTATAATCGTTCATGTCCGAATTGCGATGCATCTAAAAATCGATTATTCCCCCTACCTCTAATTGTTAAAGATGTTGTTTTTTTTGTTTAATTTAATTTTGACAATATAAAATGCTGGCCAACAAAACTCGAGCTGTTTTTGGGAAAAGAAAAAGAGAAACATTAAAGTCTGGACGAGGAAGAGTAAGAGTAAGGGGCCCGGGGAGAAGAGCAGTCCCGAAGAGAGGGCAAGGTAGAGATGTAAAAATGCATAGTGGTGGCATTCCAAGGGCTGCAAGAACAGTAGTCAGTGATGAAATTGGTGCCACAATCATTGACCACGTAATCAACCACGGTCTTTCACTAAGAGAGGCTGGTGAAACAGTTGCCTTTCAACAAACCAACAAATAAGTGCAGTACGCTATTGCATTTTACAGAAATTGTTTCTATTCTCACTTGACATGTCAGTAAGGCCATAAACAGTATTACAAACCCCAAAACCAGTGAAGTTGTCACGTTGGGTAAATCGTAAATAAAAACAGAATACAATGATTTGCAAATCCTTTTCAACCTATATTCAATTGAATAGACTGCAAAGACAAGATACTTAACGTTTGAACTGGAAAACTTTTGTTATTTTTTGCAAATATTAGCTAATTTGAAATTTGATGCCTGCACAACACCTTTCAAAAAATCTGGCACAAGGGGCAAAAAAGACTGAGAAAGTCGAGGAATGCTCATCAAACACTTATTTGGAACATCCCACAGGTGGACAGGCTAATTGGGAACAGGTGGGTGCCATGATGGGTATAAAAGCAGCTTCCATGAAATGCTCAGTCAGTCACAAACAAGGATAGGGCAAGGGTCACCACTTTGTCAACAAATGCCTGAGCAAATTGTTTAAGAACAACATTTCTCAACCGGCTATTGCAAGGAATTTAGGGATTTCACCATCTACAGTCCGTAATATCATCAAAAGGTTCAGAGAATCTGGAGAAATCGCTGCACGTAAGCAGCAAGGCTGAAAACCAACATTGAATGCCTGTCACCTTCGATCCCTCAGGCGGTGCTGCATCAAAAAACCGTGTGTAAAGGATATCACCACATGGGCTCAGGAACACTTCAGAAAACCACTGTCAGTAACTACAGTTCATCGCTACATCTGTAAGTACAATTTAAAACTCTACTATGCAAAGCGAAAGCCATTTATCAACAACACCCAGAAACGCTGCCGGCTTTGCTAGGCTGGAGCTCATCTAAGATGAACTGATGCAAAGTGGAAAAGTGTTCTGTGGTCTGACAAGTCCACATTTCTAATTGTTTTTGGAAACTGTGGACATGGTGTTCTCCGGACTAAAAAAGAAAAGAACCATCAGGATTGTTATAGGCACAAAGTTCAAAAGCCAGCATCTGTGATGGTATGAGGGTGTATTAGTGCCCAAGGCATGGGTAACTTACACATCTGTGAAGGCACCATTAATGCTGAAAGGTACATACAGATTTTGGAGCAACATATGTTGCCATCCAAGCAACGTTATTATGGACGCTCCTGCTTATTTCAGCAATACAATGCCAAGCCACGTGTTACAACAGTGTGGCTTCATAGTAAAAGAGTGCGGGTACTAGACTGGCCTGCCTGTAGTCCAGACCTGTCTCCTATTGAAAATGTGTGGTGCAATATGAAGCCTAAAATAACACAACGGAGACCCCGGACTGTTGAACAGCTTAAGCTGTACATCAAGCAAGAATGGGAAATAATTCCACCTGAAAAGCTTCAAAAATTAGTCTCCTCAGTTCCCAAACGTTTACTGAGTGTTGTTAAAGGGAAGGCCATGTAACACAGTGGTAAAAATGCCTCTGTGCCAACTTTTCTTGCAAAGTGTTTTGCCATTAAATTCTAAGTTAATGATTATTTGCAAAAAAAAATTAGTTTCTCAGTTCAATCATTAAATATCTTGTCTTTACGGTCTATTCAATTGAATATAAGTTGAAAAAGATTTGCAAATCATTGTATTCTGTTTTTATTTGCGAATTACGCAATGTGCCGACTTCACAGGTTTTAGGTTTTGTAAATATACATTTTTTTCACTGTTGTTGTTTTGTTCAGAATGCTGTTGTATGTTTTATGGATAAGCAATACTGTAAAACATGTTCTGTGGTATCACATTGTCAACTGTACCTCCTGTAGTAAACAGTAAATGAAAAAAAAAAAAAAAAAACCTTTTTACTGGAATGTTTTTGACTGTGAACATTCCATGTGGACATACAGTTCCCAACAAAGACAGCTAGTGTAAAATTGGTGGATTGTATGTATCGCATGCAAATACCTGTAAAACTGAAATATAAAGGTCTATACAGTTGTTGTAATGTCAGTAATAGACAGTATTTTAAAACCTGGTGTTCTTTGATTGACTGTACTTTGTGCACCTTGTGAAGTGAAAACAAGTGTTATTCTTTGACAGAATAATTTCAGTTTGGGACTTCCAGTGTTTTGCTAAAGTTAATGTGTGCAGAGAAAGATGTGTTCTATTTTGAAATGAAGCATTAGTATGTATATTTAACAAAAATGTGTTTTTGAGAATAACATTTTTCATTTGGCCAAATGTGTTTCGTAGGTTTAAGTCTGTGTTAAGAGTTTAGAAAAGTATCTCAAGTATGGTTAAGCACTTGTTAGCAATAGAAAAAAAAAAAATTCTGAAATGAAACTTGATGTTGATAGATTGAATCTCACTTGTTGTTATTGTTTAACTATTCACTCATCCAACCCTTCCAATCCAGGTTCAACGTGTGAGTTTGTCACAACCTGCTTATACTATGCCACCTTTCTAAATTGGCCACTTTTGCTGTTTTTCATGAATCGTCGCTATAGACACGTTTGACTGTACAGCTCTAATAAACAACAATTTTTAATTTATAAAGACAACACTGCTCTGCTCCAAACACATTCATTCTTAAAATGCAGGTAGGTGTCAATAGAATAGAGCTGCATGTTGACAACATGGAGCATTGCAGTTGTGATTGGGGAGTGTACATCAAATTTAGGACAGTGATCACAACTGGCACCACAACATGCGCCAAACTGCTGTTGCCATGGAAACACAGTGTGCCTATGCAACAAATGCAACAAATCCCAAAAGTGATTTGTACAAGCTAGAAGGAACACTTGACAGTACAAATGTGGGTATTTCATTAGATTTTGCTATATTGGAGAGTTTTCCAACCTTTGTTCAGCAAAGGAAAGAACACGATTTACATTTTTTTTAAAACCCTGCACAGCACACCTAAACAAAAAAATATACAAGCAGAAGTACATCATACAGTTTTCATCAGTAATGTGTTCGAAGAGGTTACATGAAGAACAAATCATTCAAGCAATTTTTCCCATGAGAAATTACACGCAGAAAACCATTTGAAATGCATACAGATTATTTAACAGAGTTAAAGTTAAGTAATCACCTTTAAAAGAGACTCTTGGTAAAGACAACGATGAGCAGAGAGGGAGAGGGGGAGGGAGAGTGTTACGATCGGCATTCGCCGGTGTAGGACCCCAATGCAGTAAAGAAAGAATAAAAAGAATAACAAAAAGCACACTCAAAAAGGAGTGAGAAAAAAGGGCGCACACAAAAGGTGTGGAGAAATGAAAATTGAACACAAAAGATGTGGAGAGGTACAAGTAAACGCCACACGGTAGCGCCGGGGACAGAGCCACAGGAACAAAGAGCGTGAGTGGAGCCAGAACAGAGGAGATGGACACGATTGGAAGGGTGAACCATCAGGAATCAACTGGTGCCAAGTTAATGTACTGGAGAGCTTAAGTAGTCAGTAGGAAATGGGTATCAGGTGTGCGCGAAGGTGGTTCCGACAAACACCTCTGATTACGCCTCCTCTGTACTTTTGCTTGAAGCTCTTTCTTGAATTCAATAATGTTTCTCGCTTTCTGTATCACACATTTCTTCGGCCCCATCTTGGCTTATTTTGCAGCAAAACTCAACAAGAGAAATCACAGAGACAGAGTCACCAGCACGTAGGATTCTATGTTTGGACTCTGAAAAAAATATTTGGAACCATTTAAGCGAAATTGCATAATTTTCTCTGAAATTAAAACACCTGATGAGTTCTCAATGCTTTCATGATCCGCAGTACAGTGGTTGGGAATCACTGCTCTGCTCGATGCATCCAGTCAACTCTTCTTGTTGCAGTTAGCGGTTTTAGATTTGTGCAACATGGGCAATAGCCCAGGGCAGCATGCATTCTCTGAGGGGCACAGTAGGGATACAGGAGGAAATAGATATAATAATGATGTGGTGAGCACATTGTGAAGTTAACTTTAGCTTGTTCAAGGAAGGGCTCTCTATTTGAGGGAGATAGTCCTCATGCAATTCACACATGCATGCTGGGAGGGGGGCGCAGAAGGAGGGTCTCGCCCAGGGCGCCATTGAAGCTATAGCCGCTGCCCAGGACAAACCGTGTCTCCTTATGTGACAACCCTCTGAACAGATTATGAACCCCATGTGGGAAAGTAAATATAAAAAGTGAACACATTTTGTTAAGTAAATGAGGCCCTGCTATTGCAATAAATGATTACCCAACCGATGTAAGTATTATATGATGTCGTCCATTAACCTGAGTTATTCAGATTGTACTTAAAAGTCTAATATTGGACGGTCGTCTGAGTGACAGTGATTAATGGGGCTATCTTTTCAAGTCCCGCCTTGATGTAAACAAGCAATCGTCACAGATCAAGAGAATCATAAAATGAGGGTGATAACCTTATTTATTACCTGGCGTGACAGTGTGTAATTTCACTTTAATTAATACAATTAGGTGGACTAAACGAGGACTCTGTTTCATGGTTCCCGGCAGAGCGCTGTCCCTGGTGCTGAATTGCCATTTACTACACTCCTTTTAAGGAGATGTGTAAGTTATGAGGAGTTCTTTGTTCTAAATGTTCATACAATTTAAAAAAAAAAGGTAATATATAATATGCAGCGTGCATAAATATTGATAGGTTCAATTCCCATTCTCTAATATTATATTATATAATTGATAGCTAGGTTTGTTTGAATGTGCTGGTTACTGTGCAGTTAACCTTATATAATCATTTTGCAGCAGAGCACCAGGCAAAGAAACTCATCTCTCAGAGGTATATTTTACGTAACACACCTGTAAGCATGTGTTCTAATGCAGTGTTTTTCAACCTTTTTTGAGCCAAGGCACATTTTTTGTGTTGAAAAAATCCAGAGGCACACCACCAGCAGAAATCATAAAAAAAACGAAACTCAGTTGACAGTAAAAAGTTGTTGTCGCAATTGTTGGATATGACTTTAAATAACCAAGCATGCATCAATATAGCTCTTGTCTTAAAGTAGGTGTACTGTCACGACCTGTCACATCACGCC